>NC_031984.2:15551533-15646970 GCF_001858045.2 Oreochromis niloticus
ACCTTGATTTCATTTTCAAAGGGCTTTATGAAAGGTGAGCCCCTCATAGTCTGAGTCTTCACAATCTGGTCATCTAACATTGTCTGAATGTCATCTAAGGCGGTCAAGATGGAAACGCCAGTCTCCCTGTAAGGTTGATGGTGAAAGGAGACACTATCCCAAATGCCCACCATGGTTTTCATAGCCTTCTCCAGGGAAAACTCCTGTAGTGAGTGAAAGTGTGGACATATATCATTTGACACAAAGAATAAAGTGCAACCTGTATAAACACACACAGTCTTTCAAAATGTTCTCACCTTGCTGGCAGCAGCACTGATGGACTCAAAGTCTTCCAGGTATGGAGCCAGATTTTGCTTGAGAACTTTCCGTAGCGTTGTACCACCATTGGGGGTGATTTCATATCTAACTATCTGTGACATCTGGGTCCAGTGGCGAGATCTGAGGCCGGGGTTGCACAAGATGGACACCAGGGGGATATGTTTCTATTGACGCAAACACATTCCTTATAATGGCATTGCATAAAAAGCAACACTTTGTTTATGAACTCTTTTTAAACTTTAGTTGTGTAGAATACCTTAAAGTTTTTAATCTGCTCCATTACAGCCGAACACAAACTGATTGTTGGGCTTTCTTCCTTTGTCACATCATCATCAGCAGGGTGTCGCCTCCTCTTCTCAGACATCCCCTCCATCTCTTGCACAGCCTTAATCTTTTTCTGTTGGAAAAACTTGAGAATCTTGAAGATTTCCCTATAGAATTCATCCACTTTTACCTCCATCGTCTCACCATTAAGGTCCTGGAAGGAGCCATCCATCCACCTAGGTACAAAAGAGACAAAAGGTTAGCAGGATTTAAAAACAAAAAAAAGGATTAGCATGCATCAAATAGGAATCTGACCTGCTCTCCGTGCGCTGCCAGTTCAGGACAAATCCAAACAGCTTCTGATATGGTTCAATATTCTCTTTGATGATCTCAACTTCTGGGAAACATGTCAGGTCCCACTTGTAGAAGGCCTCTTCCTTGTTAATGAGTGCAATAGCCTCCTCAGCCTCGTGGAGAAGTTTCTGAACTATTCGAACATCTGCAACATACTGGTTTAAAAAAAGAGATACCAGTTATAGCAATGCTGCTGACATGTTTTGCTATTGATTAGTGTCTAAGCTGGAAATAACAAAACAAATAATACGGTCTTATTATTGCTGTGTAATAAATATGTCGAAATAACAGTTGTATCACTTTTTACTAAATTTTACAGTTCTTTCAGAATTGAAGTTTTTAGCATTAGGATGGAGCAACAGATAATCTACTCTGTTCAGAAGTAAATCACTATTACGCAAAAACCGAACCCAGCCAGGCATAGGTCCTGAAGCTTGGCGATGGCAGTAGGCATATATTGGACAGACTTTCTCTTAAGCTAAGCTACAGGGCTAGTAGGGCCTACTGTGATTTTTGATCTTGTGGGTGTGTCTTGCTCTCTGTCAAGCTTTAGGTGCTACCCTTCTGTGCAGCTGACTCTACTCAGCAATAGGCCAGAGTACTTAAGGTGATAGTAATGGTGAGTGTTTTGACCGTCTTCTTCAGTTTAATCAATTAAAATACTTTATTTAATAGCCAAGTTTGCTTTCTTGCCTCCTTTTTCAAGACCCTTCTTTGTTGCTTCCCCATGTCCACTGGACTTTCAAAGAATGTAACAAACATATTTACTGTACAGATGGAACAGGCAAGAATACAAATACAGAATTTCCTAAAAAAGAAAGGAAGAAAAAACTCTTTCATTAAAGGTATTCTGAAACATAAACCATACTTTACCTGCTGCATCATTTCCAGCTCAGAGAGAAATGAAAACTCCTCAGTCCTGCGTCCCAACTTTTCAAGCTGCACCATTAATTTTTCTCTTTTAGCAACCAACTCATCCTCTCCTTTCTTCTTGGCCTTCTCCATTATCTGGAAAACAATAGAGCCGTCCAGAATCAAGATTATTCATAACAAAACAAAACACTCATGTTATATTGAACTAAGTACACGCTACCGCATTACCTCATCACTGAGTTCAAAAGTATGACGGATGTTTTGTGGCCAGAGAAAAACAGTCGAATTAAGCTCCATATCCTCTGCTTCAATGACGTGGACTTCCAAGAGGTAGAGAAGTCTGCAGCATGCTCCCTGTCAAAGCAAGACAGCAAACCAGGTTAGAATTGATGCAAGACATCAAAAGTTAGTATGCTTTTATAACAGGTGGAAGCAATTACTGGTTTATTTACCTTCATTTTTTCATTAAGCTCTGCAAGACCTTTACTCTTAGCTTCATGTATAAAGTCAAGCATCTGAGCCATTTCCTCTGTATTCTCTGGAACTTTCAAAGCTCTCATTCTGATGTTTTCAAACTCAGAGCAAATCCTTTTACAGACAGACACACACACAAACAATCAAGAATTAAAATGTGACTAATTTAAGCAGAGAAGGACAGATTTGTTTGGTAGTATTATAAGAACTGACTTACTCTAGATTTTGTTCATGGTGCCTGGAGACTAATTTCTTCAGAAGTACTTCGGCATAGGCTTTGGCTTTGTTGGCAAGCCCTTGTTTCAGCTCCTCACAGTCCAGATGGACCATTGTGAAGTGGGCTTTTGATGGGAGGCTCATAATCTCCTTTGACAGAGCACGAAACTCCTCCACTTGCTTTAATAAGCAGTGAGATTACACAATGACAGTCACCAGAAAACAAGATAAAAACAAGATAAGGCAAGAATCTGAATTCAACTTTATGATTTGCTACCTTAGTGTACTCATCAAACGAGTGTTCCTCTTCCATAAACGTCTCTACTTTAGCCTGTGCAGTTCCATTAACCAGCCAGTCGTATCTGTCAACTACAAAATAAACCACAAAATTCACCAATAAACTGAAGTAATATTACTGGAGTGTTGACTAGAAATTACCATATTATGGCACATTACCATAGTTATGGAAATATTTCTCAGGCTCCTCTAGATTTCTGCGCACAGCACTCTTCACGGTGGCCTGAGCCTGAGCATGGATCTGATCAGTCACCTTGGCATCCACAAATAAAGATGTGCTCTGTGCCAGCCACGACTGGACAGTTTGTACTTTCTGTAGAGCAATGTCATAGATATCATTACCAGCTCAGAATGCATTTTTGGCAAATTTGGCATAAATTAGGCAAATTTGACAAATTTGGCATAAAGAGACAATTTCACCTGAAAAGTGTTTGTTATGGCACTTAGAATCTCAAGAACAGCATCTTCCAGATCTTGTAAGGTGGGATAAATTTCCATCTTTTCATCGTCAAAGGTTAAAGCCATCCGAAACATGGGCAAGCAGTGGCGATTGCTTGGATCAAATACACCGACAAACTCCTCCACACTTCCATGAAGAAGAGATTTCAGCTAAGAATTTACAGAAAAACATATGCATGAGTGCAATTAAGAAACACATTTTACATATATTTAAGCTTTTCATTAAATGAAACACTGTGAAATACTGATTTTACTAGCTGTCAACCGCCAATTATAAAATGGTCTTTATGACATTTTTCAGGTTAAAATATAGTGAGCATCATCTTACCTGATTGGAAATTAGGGTGGAGGCACAATTGTAAAAGGAATCAAGTTTCTCCTCTTTAACTCCCTTGAGAGTTTCTTGATTTGTTAAAAGGTGGATGACTTTGGGAAACCAGGTGTTCATGATGCGATCTTCTGTCCTCTTACACTCCACAGCCATTTTGTTCTGTAGGCTCTTAGAATCCACGGGTCCTGAAGCTCTATATCAACAGAAGCCAAAGTAAAATCAAATAGAAGTCTATATTTGCTGAGACCGGTCAAATCTGCCTGCTTGTCTTTATGTCCACATCCCTCACCTGTATGATGAAAGCTCAACTAGGACCAGTGAAGAGAATGTTGTGTTTCCAAGATCCAACAGAGTCTGCATTACAGGATGAAGAATGTGCAAGTTTGCCTTTATCATCCTGCGGCTTCTGATAAAACTATCATGCCATGGATGGGAGAAACTGAGAATTCTGCAAATGATCAAAAATACAGTTTAAAAATGGGAACATAAAAAGAATAATGAATTCTAGTCATTATGTCTAAATCAAAGATCTAAATGCACACTAAGGACTCACTTTGGTTGTGTAGCGCTCTGTTTTTCTGAGTTCAATCCATCTGCCTGTGGATTCTTTAACACTGTGCCCACTATAGGAGATCAACATACCAGTGATACATATCTGGTAAGTTTAAGACAATCTAGATGTTTAGATTCTTATCTATATGATTAGCAGATATTGTCATTGTGCAACATAACAATAACCATAAAACAATTAAAGTGAGTTGAAAAAACCTGCAACAAAAAGTCCTGCAAAATCCTGCAACCCCAGAGCCCCAGTTTTAAAATGAAATCACTTTAGGGAAGTATAAAGCCATAGAAAAACTATGGTATGGTGTCTAAGCTGCTTGGAAGACCATGCACATGCAAACGTTTACATTTACATCTTTCTGGCATCGTTGTATTTTTACTCAGTTGTATATAGCATTTGTATTCTATTTTTATCTTATTGTATATTTTATTCTATTTTATTCTACTGTATATAGTATTTTATTTTATTCTATTCTGTACAGTTGTGTACTGTATTTATTCTTATTTTATCTTATTCTAATTTTTCCTTCATAACTTTTGCACTGTCCACTTCCTGCTGTGACAAAACAAATTTCCCACATGTGGGACTAATAAAGGTTATCTTATCTTATCTTATCTTATCTTATCTTATCTTATCTTACTTGGATTTGAAAAAGGAAACTTTCACTGAAATGCACACCCCTACTGCTTCCATAGTAATTAATAAGTCATTCATCTGATTTGCAGTCAAATCAACTGAAGGTCTGACCTCCTCTATCAAAGGAAAACATCTTGTCAGCTTGCTAGTCTGGATGATTCAGGTGTGTTTTAATGCAATGCCACACTGTTCCCAGGAGTAGACATCCCAGCAAATCCACGCCAAGGTCTGACTGTGCAATGCTCAGAGACACTCCAAAAAAAGTAAGAGGTACAGCTCAGACTATAACATGTAAACCATTTAAAGATGGAACCATGAAAACTAAACAAGTGTGGCTTGTTATGAAAGATTTTCAGGAGAAAAACATCTTCTTTTTAAAAAGAACATGGCAGCACAGCTTAGGTTTGCAAAGTTGCATCTGATCAAACCCCAAGATTTCTGGAGTAATGTCATTTGGACAAACAAGACCAAAGTGGAGATGTTTGACCGTGGTCCACAGTGTCATGTTCGGTGAAACCCAAACACAGCATGTCAGAAACACCTCATATCAGCTGTGAAGTACAGCACTGAATAATCTGACACTCTTTTGGAGCCACTGAGTCAGCCATTGTAGACCAAAGTATTCAAGACACAAATGTGAGGCCATCTGTCCAACAGCTAACGCTTGGTCAAAAATAAAACAATTAAAATTTTGCAGAGACCCAGTCAATGTCCAGAACTCAACTGGAATGAAATGCTGTGGTGGGACCTTATGAGAGCGCTGCATAAACAAATGCACACAAACCACTATCAACTGAATCAACGTTGTAAAAAAGAGTGGGCAAAAATTCCTACACAGCAATGTGGGAGACTGATAAAATCATTTAGAAAACTATTACTTCAAGTTACTGCTGCCAAAGGAATAAAACATTCTTCTTTACTGTAGGAAAACTGGTGATGTTTTGAAGAAGAATCCCACCAAACAGAGATATGGTTTGTTTTTTTACTACATTTACAAATTGGTAAGTAAAACATATTTTTGAAAGCGTTCTGTTTTTAATTTCAGTACCTACACTTTTACACGGAACTGTACATTCATACAACATAAATAACTGGAAATACCTGTGTACTTTACAATCACACTATTGAAATTGTCGCTGACTTCCTTGCAGAGCTCCTGCAGCAGTTTTTTTGACTCGGGGCTCCCTCTTAGTCTTGCTGGGACTCGATCTACAATTGAGTCTAACCACTGCTGCTGTATAACTGGAAATTCGCGTCTCTCCACACACTGTTTAAGGAAGTTGTAATTCATCTGTAAAAGAGGAAATACAATAAATAGTACAGGGTTAATATACATGTTAATAGGATTGTCTGTTCACATATCAAATTTAATACTAATATACTTACCATTTGTTTCCGTTGTTCACTAAGCATCTGTAAAATAAGCATTGAAATATACCATCATTCTGGGAAATATTTTCATATTTAGCTAGTACTTGTATGTACAGTGGGATGCAAAAGTTTGGGCAACCTTGTTAATAGTCATTATTTTCCTGTATAAATCGTTGGTTGTTACAATAAAAAATGTCAGTTAAATATATCATATAGGAGACACACACAGTGATATTTGAGGGGTGAAACTAAGTTTATTGTATTTACAGAAAGTGTGCAATAATTTTTTAAACAAAATCAGGCAGGTGCATAAATCTGGGCACTGTTGTCATTTTATTGATTCCAAAACCTTTAGAACTAATTATTGGAACTCAAATTGGTTTGGTAAGCTCAGTGACCCCTGACCTACATACACAGGTGAATCCAATAATGACAAAGAGTATTTAAGGGGGTCAATTGTAAGTTTCCCTCCTCTTTTAATTTCCTCTGAAGAGTAGCAACATGGGGGTCTCAAAACAACTCTCAAATGACCTGAAGACAAAGATTGTTCACCATCATGGTTTAGGGGAAGGATACTGAAAGCTGTCTCAGAGATTTAAGCTGTCTGTTTCCACAGTTAGGAACATATTGAGAAAATGGAAGACCACAGGAGCAGTTCAAGTTAAGGTTTGAAGTGGCAGACCAAGAAAAATCTCGGATAGACAGAAGCGACGAATGGTGAGAACGGTCAGAGTCAACCCACAGACCAGCACCTACAACAGACCTACAACCTACAACCTACAAGACCTACAACATCATCTTGCAGCAGATGGAGTCACTGTGCATCGTTCAACCATTCGGTGCACTTTATACAAGGAGATGCTGTATGCGAGAGTGATGCAGAGGAAGCCTTTTCTCCGCCCACAGCACAAACAGAGCCGCTTGAGGTATGCTAAAGCACATTTGGACAAGCCAGCTTCATTCTGGAATAAGGTGCTGTGGACTGATGAAATTAAAATTGAGTTATTTGGGCATAACAAGGGGCGTTATGCATGGAGGAAAAAGAACACAGCATTCCAAGAAAAACACCTGCTACCTGCAGTAAAATATGGTGGTGGTTCCATCATGCTGTGGGGCTGTGTGGCCAGTGCAGGGACTGGGAATCTTGTCAAAGTTGAGGGACACATGGATTCCACTCAGTATCAGCAGATTCTGGAGACCAATGTCCAGGAATCAGTGACAAAGCTGACGCTGCGCCGGGGCTGGATCTTTCAACAAGACAACGACCCGAAACACTGCTCAAAATCCACTAAGGCATTCATGCAGAGGAACAAGAGCAACGTTCTGGAATGGCCATCTCAGTCCCCAGACCTGACTATTATTGAAAATCTGTGGTGTAAGTTAAAGAGAGCTGTCCATGCTCGGAAGCCATCAAACATGAATGAACTACAGATGTTTTGTAAAGTGGAATGGTCCAAAATACTTCAACCACAATCCAGACTCTCATTGGAACCTACAGGAAGTGTTTAGAGGCTGTAATTTCTCTACTAAATATTGATTAAATTTCTTTTTTTGTGGTGCCCAAATTTATGCACCTGCCTGATTTTGTTTAAACAGTTATTGCACACTTTCTGTAAATACAATAAACTTCATTTCACTTCTCAAATATCACTGTGTCTCCTATATGATATATTTAACTGACTTTTTTTTTTTTTTTTTTTTTATTGTAACAATCAACGATTTATACAGGAAAATAATGACTATTAACAAGGTTGCCCAAACTTTTGCATCCCACTGTATGTGTGCATAAATAAGTAGATGCCATACAGAAGGTGGAAGCTGTGGCTCTGGGGACAAGCTGCGGACACCTCCCCTCTCTCTGCTCTGTCTGAAATCCTCTGCTGCTTTAGAGACCCTGTAAAAATGCAAGCAACAAACTGCCACATTTCAGGAAACCAAAATACAAATATGATAAATGCCTGCATATGTAAGACATATGGACTATTTTAACACAGAAAAAATTAAAATAAATCATAGCTGAAGAAAGGACATACAGTATCTTTTGGCGTTGCTTGACTTCCATTTTGCTCCTTTTGTGTCTCAGCAGCTTCTTGGAGACCGCGATCTTATCCGCTATTTCCTCCTTCTTGCCTATGATTTGCTCAATTTCACCGAGCTGTTGTGCCCCTTCAATAGGGGGCAGGACTTGAAAGTTGGACATCTTTTTCTTCGGTGTGTTTTTGAATACACCCGGAGAGGTGGCCATCTCTGATAGCATAAAAAACTGAAAAGAACCAGAAGAAAAACCAGCTGAAAGATTCCAAGCTATTTGGCGAAATAACTAACTTAAGTGTTCTGGTAACATTTCACCGTGAACACACAAACGTTACGTTGCACTATTTATTACAGTGTTTACCTGCAGTGAAAATCTGTCGAGTCACCTGTTCGTTCCTCCTATACATTTACGCTTTGCTTAGTTTACTCATAAATAATGACAATTTAGTTTCTTATCCGACTTGTGAAGCTTTGATGGCGTCGTTACCATAGAAACAGCTAACAAGCTACAGCTACAGAGGCGGGGTTTATTGTTCCCATCCTTGAAACAAATGGCAGATCGCTAGTAACAAAGTGCATAAAGATACTTACATCTTAAAATTTGTTTGTTTTTTTCTTTTGCCAAATTATCTGGTATGTGTAAACACAGCATTGGTTCATCCCTCGAACTAAGTGCTTTTTTATGCTTGAACAATTCACCGGTAACTGTTAAGTGGCTTAAGAGACAAAAAATATATTTCTCTGAAAATGGCTATGAACCTGACTAAAATGATTTTTAAAAAGGTGTCAAGAACAGTTTAACAAAATTACAAGGAAATCTGGTTCCCTGGAAGCAACATTGAAAGAAATACGGGTGGCTCATGACTTTTGTACAGTACTGTCTATATAATATTTACCCCACAGACTGCTAAAACCATTGAATTATGCAATTATAATGTATTTTCTTCACCAGTGAAATGATCGTTTAAATAGCTGTAATACAATACAAAGGGAAGTCTGGTCAGTTGATAATTTGAACTGATTTCAGAGTAAAGTATCAAGTTCAGGATTCATCAGGATATTCACAGTAACTTAATTTCTCGGTAATTACTGAGGAAAGCTCTTTTTCGAAGAAGAGACATGAATACAGACATTTTAGATTGTTCTAACTCCTATTCTACACCTGTGGTCCTCTTCAAACCGCACTGAAAACTGCATATTTTATGCGCAATGGACTTTGTCACAGACTGTGTATTTGCTGTGCTTTGGATTTATTGTAGGGGGCAGCATTTTCTCTGAGGCACATTCTGCTACCGGAAATAAGGAAGACGAAGGAAGAAGAAGAGGCTTACCCTCCGTTAGCTACCTAGCTACTGCTTGAAAGTAGCGACAAAATATTCAGGTATTGTGATATAAGTACCCATTATGTGGATATTATGTCGTATATAAATACTAATAGAATATAATTAAATATATTAAGGCTCGTCCTTGATGCGTTTATCCGAAGTTTATGCTTTTAAAGGTGCAGGTTATCTTTGTTTTGATTCGTGTTGACGAAAGTCAGGCTTCAGTGTTGTGTTTTTCAGAGAAGGCCCAAACTATTGTTACGTAGAATTTCATGTGTCATGTTATGTTGCAGTCACGCTGAAGGACTTACAGTTAGTTAAATAAACCGTTAATACTACATAAGCAAATATTGACGGTGTCTAAAATTATATCTTTATAAATTGTAAGCATAACCCCGCTGCACTCCTGCAGAATCTTATCATAATGAGTTATGCAGAGAAGCCGGAGGATATAACAAGGGAAGAATGGATGGAAAAACTCAACAATGTCCACATCCAGAGGGCTGATATGAACAGACTGATTATGAACTACCTGGTGACAGGTGAGGTATCTTTTTGTGGTTTTTGTTACAGAAAGTTGGGTTTCAGATGTCTATTCTTACAGACACCTAAAGCCAAGTACAGATGTATTTGTGGATTTTGGGTGCTGATTTTTTCTTATGTGTACATATATATATATATATATTTGTTTTGTTTTGTTTTTTTGTTTTTCCTGTCCAACAGAGGGTTTTAAGGAGGCAGCAGAGAAATTCAGGATGGAGTCTGGGATAGAGCCTAGTGTGGACTTGGACTCCTTAGATGAAAGAATTAAGATCAGAGAAATGATCTTGAAAGGACAGATCCAGGATGCCATCGCCTTAATCAACAGTCTGCACCCAGAACTGCTGGATACAAATCGTTACCTCTACTTTCATCTCCAGGTGAGACATCTCAGGTTTGTCCTTTAATAACTGCTTCTTGTTATGCATCCCTTGCTATTTTAACACCTGATTGCATCCATGGCTTTCTGGTTATTGCAGCAGCAGCATCTTATTGAGCTGATTCGTTTGAGGGAGACTGAAGCTGCCCTTGAATTTGCTCAGTCTCAGCTAGCAGAGCAGGGGGAAGAAAGCCGAGAATGTCTGACAGAGATGGAGAGGACACTGGCCTTGTTGGCATTTGACAACCCAGAAGAGTCACCTTTTGGAGACCTCCTTAACATGATGCAGAGGCAAAAGGTAGAATCAGCACACGTTATAATTTTAAACTGATTTTTAAAAAGAAGTATTCCATTATTTGTTTTGTATAGGCAAAGTGTCCTTTAACTGTTTGAAGGGACCATTCTAGCAGTTTTACATAAGAAGCTGATTTAAATCGTCAGTACTACTCTCACCCAGTGAGCGTTTGTAAAGTTCAGTTCAATTCAGTTTTTTATGTTGTACGAATCCACAGCAGTCAACTCAGGGAATTTTATATATTAGGTTTAAAACCCCACAGTATTGCAAAGACAACTCTAACAATCAGACAGTCCCCTATGAACAACAGCTGGTGATGGTGTGAGAAAAAAACTACCATTCAACAGGAAGTGACCTTTGTCCTGTGATGTCTGCTGTAGTTCTGAAGACAGATTTTTATAGTCTGAGAAAAACAAATGAAGTGATCTCATTTTCATACACAAGACATTAATCTATATGTTGCTTTCCTTTTTTTTTAGGTGTGGAGTGAAGTAAATCAGTGTGTACTAGATTATGAAAACAGAGAGTCAACCCCGAAGCTGGCCAAGCTCCTGAAGCTGCTGCTGTGGGCTCAAAATGAACTTGACCAAAAGAAAGTGAAGTATCCCAAAATGACTGACCTCAGCAAGGGAACCATTGAAGACCCAAAATAAGGATCAAAGTGAAAAAGTACCACAGCATCACAAGATGGACACATTTCCTTTATCTATTCATACCCCGCAACAAACTGACTCATATAGAGTACAACCTTTTCTTTTTGTAAGGGTTGCTTTTTGATACTTTATTAACTCAGAATGTGCAGGAAACTGGATGGCATTTTAAAATGACCTCTCACACTAAAGTGACGTGCAAGTATTTCACTTGGTATTCTAATTTACATATTTGTTTATATAAAATTAGTATACTTAAGTTACACTAGTTTTTCTGTCTTTTGGCAGGGAAAGTTGTTGGCATTGGAATGTGTGAATAAAGCCTAAATTAGGCTATCAGTTTCTGTGTGTGACCACTTAGAGGAGGAAAAGTTTGATCAGGATAAATGGTTGGCTTAGTGTGCACTGCTTCAAATAAACATATATTCCATCCCTAGAAAAAAAGTCTGCTCAGCTAAGCTGTTGGTCTTTCAGCTACTACTTTTGTGTGATGACAGTAGCCACAACTTGATACTTGGGGTGTTTGAAGCTACTGTGACCTTTTAAAGTTAAAATCTGCTTCAGATTTTATGCTGTATTGTTGCTTGAGGCATTATCAAAAAGATGCCCACAAAGACTTTCAAACTAAATGTAATATTAGCAGTAGAGGGGAAATCTAGGATTACCGGAATGCCATCAAGTGTAAAGGCAGCCTCAGTTTCAGTGTTTTAAATAATGTCGATAATGTTTAAAGATGTGAATGGATAATGTGTCCGCAGACATGGAGGCACTTTTACAGATGGATTTATTTACATTTATGAAACCAGTCGCTGTTTTGCAAAATTTAATGTGCTTTTCTTTTTTTGCTGGGATATTATTTTGCAATAAAAGTGGGATTTTTAAACTGGGCAAGTGTTGAAAGACTTGGTGTGTTTCAATTCTAGAGATTTCAAACTGTAGAGGTAAAAAGCATTCAAGTATATTTAATTCCATTAAATATGGTATATGACAGCTTACCAATTACATTGAACATTAGCATGTTATACTGACTGTTACCAAACAAACAATATCATACTTTCACTTATAGGAATTCTCTGAAAGAGACACAATGATGAATGACATGCTGTGAAACAAGTGTTCACTTTATTAACTCTAGAAAGTGTCCTGCCTGTGAATCATACTTATTACTGATGCATTCATGTATAGGTGATCTGTGATGAGAGTAGGGAGCGATGGATAGCCTGGAGTGGTGGAGGTATGTTCTGGAGTATAAGAAGCAAGATGGAGTACATGTGAATGAATAGGAAAAAAAATAAGTGCAAAGGTAAACATGCAAGAAGGAGATCTAGTGAGATGACATGAGTTTGAATACCTGGGGTCTGTCATCCATAGCAACTAACAGTGCACAAGAAAGATGAAGACTGCAGGGCAGGGTAGACTGGGTGAAAATGATTGTCAGGGGGAATTTGTGACAGAAGGACAGCAGAAAGAGTGAAAGGGAAGGCTTATAAGATGCCAGTGAGGCCTCTGTATTTGTCTGGATCTATGGTTTGGGGACAGTGGCACTGACAAAAAGACAGGAGGCAGAGCTGAAGCTATTAAGATTTGTATTGGGAGTGACAAGAATGGACAGGATTAGAAATGAGTATATCAGAGGGACAGCTTAGGTTAAGTGCTTTGGAAACAAAGATAAAGAGGCAAGGTTGAAATGGTTTGGACATGTGCAGAGGAGGGAAAATGGATATGCCAGACAAAGATGTTGAATATGGAGATGCCAGACAGGAACAAAAGAGGAAGAAACCGTGCAGCCAAAAAGAAAAGGAATGAGCATTATGAATGTGTAACTGTTTTACTGATGACTAAATATGTAACTGAAAAATTTTAAATTCCCAACTTGCCCCTGCGGGCAGTCTTTATCCTTCAAGCTTGGGTCCTTTATCATAGGCCTGGGAGCTTGAAGGTCCAGCGCAGTATCTTTGCTGTTCCTGGAACTGTGCTCTTCTGAACAGAGATCTCTCATTTTGTTTCTAGGATCTGCAAGAGCCCTCACCCTTCACATCTCCCTTGGTATTTCTCAAGCGTCTCACATTCCTTCTTCCTGATGTAACTATCACTCATAGCTACATCTATATATATATATGTATATATAATTTATTTATTTTTTTATATATATATGTGTGTGTGTGTGTGTGTGTATATATATATATATATATATATATGTAGGTGAAGTCTGCTGTTAATTTGTCCTCATATTTTACTATCAAAAAGTTTGTTACTTTACACTGTTGTCGTACATTAATTCCCACCAGCATACATGCTGACGTGTTATGTAACAATTTCCTGCTAACTCAGATAGGATAGCCGGGGGAGCATTTCATCAACCTTCTAGGTGCTGCGCATTTTTGTGCCCCATCCCGACAGCTGCGTCTCAGCACGGGGAGAATCACATCTTCATCCGGCAAGGACAGCTCACCGACAGAGCCCATCCTGGTTCTCCCCGGAGGCTCTGTTTCTACTTGCAGTACTGCATCGTCATCATCGCCGAGGGCCCGGAGTCACAGGCATCTCTCTGACGTTTCAGATGATATGGTAACGGTTGAAACAGCCGGGCTAAACCACTTCCTGATTAACCCTACCGACGAGAAGAAGAACTGCTGCGTGGCTGCTGGCTGGAGGAGGAGGCAGGGGAGAAAAACTGACACGTGGATTACTCCTCCTAGGGCATCAGGAAAAACAGACTGCCCCCTCTTCTAGCTCTGTTTCGAATACGGCGATCACCTCCTCTCTCTCTGTTAGTCCAGTTTTTACGGGTTATGGAATTCACTGTTGAGATCCTATGATGTGATTTCGCGCATACTTTTACGAGAAGATTTCCCCTTTTCACCCGAACGCTTACTTTTCTCGCTGATCGACCGGAAAGAGAAGAAAGTGCAGTATACCCGGAGTATTGAGAAGAGGCTGCCGTCCGTCACCTCGCGTTGAATGGCAGTTATTCAAAAATATGGCAAGACCTATAATCCAGATTTGGTCTGTCACAAGGACAACCATCTGCCCGCCAAGATCGTCCCTGGGTGTCATAAGAAGTGGCCTGAACACAACACCAGCTGGTCAAGGTAACCGTTGGTAACACCAACTCATCGGGGCTCGTTTTAACCATGTTTTAACAACTCTGCTATCTTAAACCCACCCCCAAAAAGGCTCACAGAGGCCATATGGAGGGGGGAGAGTTTTTAACTTTTAAATCGTTAATGACACTTAATGCCTGCCGGTCCTCTCACCCTTAAGGTCATGCATCCGCGGTTTCTGAAGTGCTGTATCTGCTGGTGACACGTATCTTTTCTGGTCTTTCATGGCTCAGTGCTTTTATGCAGTGCCGTTTTCCCTAACAAGAAGGAAATAACAGTGCCCCCTTTATGAAAACACTGTCATAAACTATTATAAAGTTATGATATACATTTTGAATAGTAGTAAAGATTATGTAAAGATCTAACCAAACCATGTTAGAACCCATCACCACTAACCCCTGTTGCTCTTCAGGTTGGATTTGCTTCCGCCACATACTGTAGATAAGAGAGCCCCTACGAACTGGTCTGACAAGTCCAAAGTTTGTCCCCAGCTGTTGGGGGATGTGCAGCCAAATTCAAATCGTTCTGCTTTCCTCCGGTGCAGGCCTGTGGCAAGGATATGGACAGTGGTGCTGCTGTTGGGGACGTGCCTCCTGTACTGTGCCCGTGTGGCGATGCCCATCTGTGCCGTCAGCATGGCAGAGCAGTTCGGCTGGAGCAAGAGGGAGTCCGGCATGGTACTGGGCAGCTTCTTCTGGGGCTACTGCTTCACTCAGGTGTTCGGAGGCTACGTGAGTGACCGGTAAGAAAGCGTAAGCTCTATAAGTTGATAGGCTCTGGGTTTATGATTCAGAAATATCTTGTGTCTACAGGACTCTGAAGTGGGTTTGCAGTCGGCATCTTTTCTAGTTTTAGAGTTGTAATCAAAATCAAGCCGCTTCATGTTGAACCGTGCTGGCACTGACGCAACCAGCCCAGTTGTGTTTGCTCAGTCTGCAGAGATAATGTGATGTACTGAGCGAGATGTTTTCCCTGTAATATCATGTTAAGTCACAGTGTCATTAACAGATAAGCTGCATGGGTGTCTGCACAGTGTGTTTTTTGCCCACTCTAGAAACTGTTAACAGTCCAAAATACTTGATCTACATGCTCACCTTATTTATATCAAATATTCTCTAAGATTAGATTTTCAGCCAAAGTTATCCAAAAGATTAAAACCTCTCAGTGTATTCTTCTAAGCTGATATATTAGAAGTCAAAAGTTAAAGCTAATGCAACCCATCTGTGCTCTGTTCACAGGGTGGGAGGTGAGAAGGTCCTCCTGCTGTCTGCAGCAGCCTGGGGTTCAATGACAGCTTTCACCCCAATCCTGGCCCACTTCTGCTCCCAGCCGATCCTCTCTATGACACTAGCTCGCTTCCTCATGGGCCTACTGCAAGGTGAAATTAGCGGTGTGCAAGATAAATCATCACTTGAGATTACATTAGTGAGGTGTAAGATCCAGGTAATGAAAAAGGTCTAGGATAGTACTCCCATGGGTCGCAGTTTCTGGTTCCCGATAACTGCCAGACTTATTTGCAACTGGAATTGCTGTTTTTTAGTCGTATGTCCCTGCCAAAAAGTCATGCTTCCGTTTAAATGGACTCACATTGTGAAGACTTCTAAAATACAGTGTTGAGTGAGTGCCAGAAGGTTTTTGATTATTTTTCAGACCTTTAAGATATCACAATGATGCAAATCTTTGACCTTTTGAATATAAAATGTCACCACTCTTTTTCCCCCCTTTTAATGTTTTTGTAGTTTTCTTCTCATAACTAGCGTATTATTCTATTTATGGCCTTATGTGACCTTGAAACATTTTTTGAGCCCAAGAAGACATTTGTGCCAAACCTGAAGGCACAAAATTTCCTTTAGGGTTTCTTGAGATATCATGTTCACAACAACTGAAGAGACAACAAAGCGATGTGAGGTCAGAGTGACTTTCTTTGAGTCCAAGAGAATGTTTGCCCCAGATTTGGTGAGATTTTCTAAGTGTGCTCTAAAGATATTGCGCATGAGAACAGTAGGGATGGGCAATCAGACATCATTCATCTGACCACAGCTGCTGCTGGCTTTAATGCCTCAAGAGCATTTGCCAGTGAATGGTCTTTCATTTATTTTCTGTGGCATTTCTTACAAAATTCTGTTTGCAATGCATCCGCTTACTGTCTGCATCAGGGAAGTCGAAATAATCTATCTGACCCACATGAACTCGTGCAGACACATGTTAGAGTCCTTGTTGGTTCATGTTTGCGGACGTTTGTCTTGTGTTTAATGATTAAATTTGTCAGTAACACTTACAAGGAATGTGACTTGAACGTGTCCACTGCAGAGACAACAAAGAAATGCTAAAAACACTCTTGCACTAGCTAGTCTGTTAATGTTAAAAATGTGGGATCCCAGGAATCCAAGATCTTTGAGTACCCTACAATCATCATGGCTACTTTGTATATAGAAAACAAATAATAATTCTCATATTTGTTGAGCAATCAAGACATATTTACCTCTGCTGCTGGGATGTTCGATTTGTCACACAGACAACTGTACTTTGCTTTCTTTGGCTTTAGAACAGCGATTAGGTTTAGTCCTTTAAAAGTGTCCTTAAATTGATTTGACTGCATTGTTTTATTTCAAATAACCCGGCACAGTATCAGATGTGCTACTCTGTTTCTATTTTATGTCACATTTTTATGTTTGTCTTATTAGTCAATAATGTGAAACGTTCTTCCGCTGAACCTTAAGTCCTTCTAAAATTTGGCTACGCTTTGTGTTTTCATATCAGGAGTTCATTACCCCTCTCTTGCAAGTCTGTGCTCACAAAAGGTGGTGGAAAGCGAAAGAGGCTTCCTCATGAGCACCGTGGGTAGTGGCTCCTATCTGGGGTGAGTCAAGTGTTATGCAATAACTGGGTAGTAGGGAGAAAAGGCTGAGTATTCCTTCTTAGTTCATTATTGGGTGTTTTTATTGCAAATCGAGAAGGTTTTTTTGTGCTTTTATTGATTTTAATAGCAGTTACTATCAAATACGGTGATTTCATTGTTTCTGTAAAAATGTATAAACAAATTTCACAATAAAATTCTGTCATACTAATCACATGCTGAAATGTCTTTTTACAGGGTTGTGCTTTAACTTGTCATGTCTTGTTATGGTTTTATTTCCCAGCACTCTGGTAATTGGGGGAGCAGGCTCCCTCATGTTGGACCTTTACGGCTGGCAGAGTGTTTTCTATGTTTCTGGACTTCTTTCAGTCTTGTGGGCCTACTGCATGTGGAAATATCTACTCAAAGGAGAAGGCAAGTGATGCTTCAGCTGTGTCAGTGGTTTCTGTGCTGTCTCTTATCTTGTACCTGCTCAACTGGAGTCAGCGTCTTCTTCTGTGCTCATGTTCCTGTATTTTATCTGTGTTTTGTAGGGCCTATAATCACCCTAGAGTCCCTGGGCAGCAGTGGAGCCCAGTCCAAACTGACCAAAAGACATTGGTTACGGCTCTTAAAACAACCTGCTGTCTGGTGAGATAAAGCTAGTGTTGATTTGTGAGGGTGTGACTTTATGAGCAATTACACCTATAATTTTTGTACACATATTTTATGCTCTGTGCACATGTGCAGTACTGCATGCTTGTTTTCATATTCAGATGGATAAGCAGCAATAATCTTGCCTGTGTGCCTTCAGGTTCTGATGTAATGCTTCGGCTGATTTACTGCAACCTCAAAATTTCAGAATACCAATTGGAACCATTGCGTGTGTGTTGAGCTAGGAGAAAAAAAAATAGGAGGAGGAATGTGGAAATGCGTGAAACATCTTATTATCAGATTTATGTCTGGTTTCCTCAGCTGTCTGAATCATGTCTCTGAGGTCTTTTCCTTCCAGTCCCTCCCTATGGCCCAGATATTTATACACTGTAATACACCTGATGTGCTCCATTTACAGTGACAGAGTACATGTGTGGTCTTAATTGATCTGATCCCCACTGACACTTCCACATATTACATGATAGTTTCATGGACGTGGGCTTATAAATATTACCATGCTGTTGGCTCACTTTAACATAATGCATCATACCTTCATAGAGGTATCGGTTCATAACAAATAGCACAAATACAAACCTTTGTCTAATAGGAAAAACAGTATCTAAGTCAATGTGTCATTGTGTCTTAAAAAAACACAGAATGAGTACGTGTGTAATTATAATGGGCTCACTGAGACTTGTTTTTCTTCATTCAATAACCAGTGCCGTAATAGTGACGCACCTCTGCACAGCGAGCACCTTCTTCACTCTTTTGTCATGGCTGCCAACATTCTTTAAAGACACATTCCCCGATGCCAAGGTAACTATTTTCTCATGACTCCTATGATCATTAAACAAACCAATCAATAACAAAAGGGCATAAGGGATAAAAATATTAAAGACCGCACCTTTATTTACTAGACTTAGAGTCTACAGCCATGTGAGTCTCTTTGTGAAACTAGAATTAGAAATAAAGGCGCTTTGAGCTACGTTCTAAGTTTTGCAGTTATAAAAATCAAAACTCTGAATAGGTTAAAATTTCAACCAAATGGTGGCGCTTGAGGAAAAGTCAAGGAAAAATGCACTCTTTTGTAAACTCCTGTTTTGAAGCTTTGATTTTAGAATTTTGGCCATCACCATCCTGGTTTCTTGGAACCAGAAGTGACCACTTAAATGACACGGTGGAGGAATCATAGACTGCATTGCTGCATTGCACAGACACAGATATCTGCCGAGTAACATACTAATAAAATACTACAGTTTGACTCTTTAGAATTCACATATAGGCTGTAGGAAAAAATAACCAGCAACAATGGTGCCAGCAATATATGTGCTCCAAAAGGCACAAACAACACGAGTGCAATTGAGTCATCTGGTTCAGTGACTCAAATTAGCTGAGGTGAACTAGCTTCGGGCATCTTATTCTGCATCTTTTAAGACTTAATTAAATTTAAGAAGGAGATTATGAGAAAGGATAAAACTAAAAATTAAATCAACCTCCCGGAATTGTTATGGAAGTGGATATTAGGTGTTTTTTTGACCAAAACCTCCTTTTTTTGTACTAGGCTGCAAACATGTTTACTTATGGTATAATGTTGAGCATTGTAATTTGAAAATCTGTCTGACCAAGCAGCTGGAAAAGCTACAAGAACTACAGTTCCTGAAGGGGCCACTTGAGCCTGGCTTCAAAACAGAGGCAATCTCCATAGATTTGCATGTTAAAATGTCCAAATCAACAAACACCACTAAAAAGCATGTTTACAACTTAGCACAAAAATGTCCCAAATTCATAACAGCTCTATGATTGGTGGGTTTTCTTGTTGTTTTAACTCACGTGTTTTGGTTTTTCTAAGATTTTAATTTTTAGCCGTGGCGGCTTTGATTGCCAGATTTGGTGATGTAGGCAGCTGTAGATGTCTGCTGGTCCTTACCTGTGCTCTTTTGAGTCACTGAGTTGGATTTGTGTTCTGATGTTGGTGACTTTTGCATCACATGACAAATAATGTGACTTGTGTACGTATGGACCAACAAGAAGTTTCATTTTAGTTTTGATTGACACCAGCAGTGACGCGTGTCTGTGCAACGTATGAGAAATGTTACAAGTGCAGCTGGTTTGTCAGGTATATTTATATTTAGCATACTTGACGAACAAGTATATTTAGCACCCTGCCCTATTTCCTAAACATGGGTTCCTCTGGTTCCTTAAAAGCATGCAAGTGGCTAAAATGCTATTGCTTAGGCTTTAAAATGCAGTCAAGAAACCACTGGATGTCTACATCCATCTTCTAAAAATAATTTATTAGACTGGTTGACTTTTTAAGGCATCATTAAGTGACAGTTAATTGTCATTAATTGTTAGGGTCATCATCACCGAGATAGGTCACTAAAACAACACATGTCCTTGATACACTACAAGAAGTATGTACAAGTATGTGGTCAAATAAACCAAACAAATGTAATCTTTTCAGGGCTGGGTGTTCAATGTCATTCCTTGGTTAGTGGCCATACCGTCATCCCTCTTTAGTGGCTGTCTCTCTGACCACCTCATCAGTCAAGGTAGACAATAAGAGAAATAAACTGTACATCAGTATTATTTTAAATGTTTAGTGCACTGATATTGTTACGTTGGATTTCCCTAATCTCTCTTCTGAATCCCTCAGGCTTCGATACGGCATCAGTGAGGAAGTTGATGCAGGTACAATATTTCTCAGTTGCTGTGTTGTATGCTGTATGTTTAGTGCGATTCTTCTTCCCAGTACAAAGTGCATGACTGTCCTGTTTACTCTGCGTATGCAATGGATTATGTACAATTGTGTTTGATTTGGTTTTTTTCCATGTGTCCATCCCTCTGTGTTAGTTTTTCTCCATGGGTGTGTCCAGTGTGTTTACCCTTCTTCTGTGTGGCACAACTACCTTCCCCTGGGCTGTAGCATTTGTGTCTGCCACCATGGGCCTCACCACCTTCAGTCACAGGTACTGGCACCCACTGTTTCCTCACACTCTGTAGCTGTATTCACACTTATGCTGCAGCCCTGAACTTTTCTAAACATTACCCGACAGAGGTGCTTATGAGAACACATTGATCCCACGCACCTGGATCAAATATTAAATAGTCTTTAACCTGCTTGTTCCTTAGTAAGAAATGTTTTTGTGATGCCCCATTGTGGGTATTTGTGCAGATGTGAGGTTAGTGAGGCTTTACATGTGAATGTGGTGTTTCCTGAGAGATTGTTTTGTGTTTTGTTCACTCAAACTTGATGCTACAATTTCAGAATATTACCCTTATTTGCATAGCTTCTTAGAAATTAAATTGTTAAATATTTCACCGCTTCAGGCGTAACCAAGGAAGACATGGCAGGTCTCAGCTTTTATTAGGCATGCAGTTTGTCTAGTTGTCATTGTATCGGATCAGTGTCTGTAAGCATTTATGTTTTAACCACTTTACCTAGTAGTGCCTTATTACATTTGGTTTGTCTTGGAATAGGTCATCCCAGCTGCAAACAGGGCATAAACATTGACTTTAATTTTAATAAGTTAAAATAATTTCCAAAGTAAATTTTTAAAGCATGCATTAATGCATGTTTGGTGTGCTAATAAGTATGCAAGCCAACCTGGGTTTATGGTAATGAAGGCACAGCCGCTACAATGGTATGATTCATTGATGTGTATTTAATAACTTGTGAACAACACTGGAGCTCTTTGGCACAGAGGAACTGGATCCATTTTAAAAAAGAGTGACTAAAGAAAAGGATAAAAAAGAATAAGAAAAAAATGATGAGTTCTTTGGTGGTTTGGGGCTTTTAAGGGATTTGTTCAAAGCAATAAGATATAAAAACTATATATAAAAATAATCAGATATCCTTTAAATTAAATTGTGAGTGCACTTCTTTTAGTGTATTCAGTTGCATATTGAAAGGGGAAGCTTGAGGAACAATGAGGCAGTATGACCACAATTCTCAAATATATATATCTCAAATATTTTCTCAAAATTGGATTTTGAGAAAATATTTCACATGTGCAGATTCCAGTTGTTTCAAGATAAACTGCCACGGCTACTATGCCCTCTACAAAATGCCCTGTTTGTATGATTTAGTGAAACAAATTGATCAGCTGCCTTGCGATACAGCATACATCGTTTTTGCATTGGGGGGTAACCTTCAATGACTTTGCATCTGTTCATTAGCAACCTTTTACCAGCCATGTGTTTTTTTTTCTGTCTGACAGATAGTGTTTATGTGCTAAAAGAAAAAAATCATTTCCTTCCTTGTTACTAAAGCTGATTCTGAAGTATGATTTCACTAACTCAGATAGCAACCGTGGCAGCTGGTCTCGAATCAACTGTAATCTCCACATTTTGACTTTTTTCTTGAAATTCTAACTTTATTCTCAAAACAATCAATAATATAGATTTTTTTCTTAATGTGCCCCTAATACTACATTTTATACATATTATAAATGGTGTAAATAAAAAGTATAAGTTATATACCTGTATTACCTCGTAGTAATAATCAGTAAATATAATGATTATAATTTGGACAAAAAATGTATTTCATTTTGTTTTTTTGTGGCTCCATTAATGATATTTCGAACTCACTAAAGAAAATCTATTCTTCACTCTGGTTCCAGCCATGACGACTAAAAGAGAGTAGAATTGATATAGATATGTGTGCAATAAACCAGTAAATATGCATTCAGCAGTAGCACAGTACAGACAGATTTTCTCTCCATCTGTTTTTTTATGGGAAAGAATGCCATTCAGAGTTAGACTTATACTCTGTTGCGGTTTGGAATGTATTTAGAGTCATTTCTGAAGTTCAAATTGACAATGACATGTTTTTCTTTTGCAGTGGTGTTTCTGTAAATGTTCAAGATCTTGCTCCGTCCTGTGCTGGCGCTTTATTTGGTAAGTTCTAAAAATGTGTTTTAGAACAATGGCAAAATGTCACACCTTACGAGTACTTACTGTACATTTCTTTTCCAGGTGTTATGAATACATGCGGTGCTTTCTCAGGTGAGTTTGTATTAATTAAAAAATATCTACTTGTCATTAATCATTTACCAGCAGTTGCTTTCATGCTTTTAAGTGAAATCATTGATTCACTTCTCTAAATTCAAACTTTGAGGTGATGTGCTGAATGTCAGTCCCGCTTGTCTCTTTGTCCCATGCATATTTCATCAAGGGACCATGATGAATTTTGTGTCAGATGAATAATACAGGGATGAGGGGATGACAGTTAGTGGTCCTGTGAGGGACACAGAAAAGACTGACATTTTCTCTGTAGAAATTTAGATCTGGGACAAATTGAATAGTTTTGCCACTTTAAAGACACTGCACATGTTGTTACCCTCTTTGTGCTGCTTTGCTATTTATAGCTACTCTGTGTTCCTGTGCAGGGGTCTTAATGGTGTACTTCTCGGGGTATCTCATTGAGGCGACAGGCTCATGGGCTTCTGTGTTTGCCCTCATCACCACGGTCAACCTGCTTGGCCTCTGTACCTTCCTGGCATTCGCTGAGGCACGCCGGGTTGACATTGACTCTACTAAGGTCCGCCACCACAACATACACATCTAAATCGTCAGTTATTGGAGGGACCTGAATGTGACCTCGGGCAAACAGCAGCATCACTATTATCCAGTTTATAGATGAAACTGCACACAACAATTATGAAAAGTTTGACTGGCTCTGTGGTTGTTTGACTGCAACAGCAGCACACAGCAGAGCCTGCACAATGTTACTGAAAAGTCTTGTCGGACTTTAACCTTGGATCCTGGAAAGAAGACAACTGTGTTAAAGGGTGCTGTGCTAGTTAAGGAAGAACGTGGAAGTAGGAAAGACTACACTACCTCCAGGCTCCATGGAAAATAGTTTACACTTAACATGTGTACAGACTGTGTTACTTAGGAATAAGAAAATCAAACAGATTGTTAACTGAAAGCCATAGCCCCCTGCTCTGCTGTGTTTGTGCCGAAGGAACTATGAGAGTGATGGATGTGTCACTCTCCGGAGTGAGAGTTGTGACAGACCGAGGTGGTTTGTTTTTGGCCTGCAGGGATGGGTTAGGCGGCGTGGATGACACAGGGACAGTCCAGCCTCTCATACCTGAAGTCTTTTATTAGTACGCCTCACTCAGCCGTCACTGAGAGATCTGAGTGACACCTCATTACCCAGCCACTAATTACTTTAAAGGCGGTTTAATGTCCTACACAATTTACCTTCTGTGGTTCGAGTCACCGAGAGCTTTATGGCAGCAAGGATTTGCCTAAGTGCGCTCTCGCTGATCGTTGTCTCAAAGGGTTTGTTTTAAGTTGAAAGACCAAAGGTTAATAATTAATTTAATTAATTGTATTTTCATTATTTGTAATTGCATGTAATAGAAATACCTCACCTAATTGCTTTGAGTAATTTTATATTTATATGGATAGAGTTTCAAAAACTTTTTTTAATTGTTCTAAATAGATAGGTTAGATGACAAACAACAAATATATCTAAATAATCACCAGTGTGATATCATAATGATGTAAAAACAACACATGCAGACAACACGATTCTTCAAGAAGAAACTTTTTTAGGTTGCATTATTATCGCACTTAATACCTTTGTTACTTAGGCACTAGACAGCAAGTGATATCAGTATTTGGGAGGGCATCCATTAACTTTACATGATGGGCAGTGCTAGCTGTCACTAAGGCAGTTTGAAATAGTCTCCAAGTTACACAGTGACGTGATGAATGTTAGGGGACAGGCGAGATAACGATAAATTATCAGATTCAGTACAATCGAACTGGAAACCTATGTAGCAACATAAAACTAGCTGCATAACTCTGTCTGAAGGTTTAGGTAAATGTAATGTTTATCTTTGGCGTTCACAGTTTTACAAGTTCTGTTTTCATGTTAGGCCCAGATGCTTATTTGATACCTTAAATCTATGCATTTATTATTTCGTGCCTCAGTTGAGCAACAAGAAAACTGCAAGACATGCACCTTTGTGGTAACAAAGTGTCAATTGCTGATTGCTGTACATTGCTGATAGTTGCCTTATTTGTTGGATTTTTGTTGCCTCTTTGTCTTTTGTTACTGTTATTTGCATACAAATCCACATTGGCTTATGTTTTCTAGGATTTTATTCCATGTATACTTAGGTAGAATATGAAGTGCATTTCTGATGTTGGCATTGTCACTTGTTACAAAAAAGTATGAAGTCATTGGATTTATTTAAAGTTTAGCTCTCTGTCTTTCAGAGTAAAAAATGAACTTTTCTTTACCTATTTATTTTTTGTGTTTGATAGAAAAAAATATAATCCTAAGTAGCCATAAATTATGATTACCGTTTAAAAAAATTCTTATCTAAAATCGAGTATCTTTCCCCAAATCTCTTAAAATTCTGTTCCAACACTATGTTTTTAGTGTGGCCGTACACAGAGTGTGTTTTGCTTGATCATCATAATTAATGTTGGTCCATGTTCAACATTGTAAGTGACTGGTCACATTTTTATGATGTCACGATTTTGCAACATGGAAAAAAACCCTGCCCATGTCCACTAAAGAAGGTTAGGGTGTGATTTTGGGCTGGGGTTAGTGTTACGGGGCTATAGTTATGGTTATGAGCTTGTGATGACATCACAACAACAACACAAATGCGGGGACATCAGATCATGCTTGTGTTTGTGTCTTACATAAGACTACTGTACAAAACAATCACTCTTCAATAGTTTTTTTTTCTTATGCTGGATCTCACAGATGCTTGCACTGCACTATTTACAAATGCCCGCATGCCTTTTTTTGTTATGTTCACATCTTGAAAATGTAAACCTTTTACATTATAAATAGTTTTCGCCAACATATCTTACTACAGGTTGCTGAAAGCCTTCTGACAAATAGTTTTTGATAACCTGTAATGTACACGTTAGATAGAATAATACAATAATGCAAGAAAATGCAGTATTCTAATGTGTTTCAGATATACTGTATTTAAAAGCTCCTGAGTTTGAATAAAAAAAATATATTTTTGTCAACTATTTTGAGTTTCTTCAATGTGTTGCGCAGAGAAAACACTGCATGTATTTTCTCTGCATCTCCACAGAGAGGCAGTGCAGCATCAATAATGAGGCGCGCACATGGCGTGCCTCCCAATCTCCAGATACTCCACAGCTCCTGTTATGTATAAAGGGGTCCTCCTGTTTAACAGCATAGCCATGAAGTTTTCATGAATGTCGGTTTGCAACAAATATCACCAGCTTCTGCACGAGCCTTTTCATACACAAAGCTTTCAAGCTTTTCAGGAACCATAAAGGTTTGTCCTGGGAACCTTTTATGTGGAGTCCATTATTTAGACCAGTCCAAAGCAGGTTCCACCAGGTTCGTCGTGTTCACACTACCGGCCACACTACAGCCCCGGATCCCGAGTCCAGGCCAGCAGTACTTATGTGGTGGCACCATATGGCAGGATGCTGTGTGCCATGTTGGCTAGCTGGCACTACCCACGTGCGAATGGCCAGACGCTAGTCACTCCCCCTCATGGGACCGAATGGCTCGGGTTGCCATGGAGACGGATGGCTTGTGGCTGCCGCGTGGCGATGAAAAGAAAAAAAAAGGAGGGGTCACAAGTGCGTGAAAGTAACAAGTCAGATAAAAGTCAGAGGAGCGGAGCGGGTTGGCAGTGAATTTAGCTTTTTGATGTACAGTTCATATAAAAAAGAAAACACGTCGGTGTTAAAGAGGTGGCCAGTCACTTATTGGAGTGCTCTCACTGACACAAAATGGTGTTGTAAAAGCAGACATAATCATGATGAGTGGCCCACTATTTAATTAGCAGAGATGAAACACTGAGGGGAGAGTAGAGGAGAGAGGGGGAGATAAACCCTCCCCACCTCCTCTCTACTTGTTGGCTGGTAGGAGTAACCCAGTAAATGCAGGACCCATCAGAGAGCCAGAGATACATGTAAATGAAATAGCCCCATTAATTAGTAATTAACATCAAGTTAATGACATTTCACTGTGTCACCATCTCATCCTATGTCCTTCCTCTGTGGTGGAAGGGTTGTCTCTCGGGTCCCTGATCTGAATGCTAATTAGTGAAAAGCTAAAATGCTATATAGGACTACCTAATAATATAGAGGCCCAGTTTAAGACTGGTCATTGTTGGGGAGGATTAATCACTTTGTGGTAATAGATCAGGAGGCTTTACAAGTCTCCCACTCCTTAGAGGGCTGTGATACTGAAGGCCATTGACAGGCTTTATGTGCTAATTGCATTGCGCCTGTTAGCCTAACGTTTTGTTATCCCTCAGGACTTCGAACTACTTTCAACCATTCTCCTATTTTTCAACAATCATCCAAGAAATATTTCCATTTAAGTGAGCGTAAAATGGTTTTGTATGTTACGTCTTGTTATTTCAGTCTCTTGTTATAGCAGCGATTGAGTTTGAACACAACAGCAGACACAGTCTTTGGTTTCGGGTCCCCTCCTGAGCCTAAATCAGCTCTGTGACAGAGGTAATTTTACATGATTTGACTGCAGCCTGGCGCATTATCTCTGTGAAGCTGGATGAAACATGAAGTTAGTGCTCTGTACACCCAGTGTGTTCCTGGGATGGACAATGAATGGCAGCTCCAAAATGAAGGAAATGTAATCGCTCACTGATGTGCATGATTATGTCCTACAATGCTTAACGAGACCTGCAGCGTTTCTTTCTTTCTTTCTTTCTTTCTTTCTTTCTTTCTTTCTTTCTTTCTTTCTTTCTTTCTTTCTTTCTTTCTTCTGATAGATAATTGACCCTTTAAAGGGATCCCCTGATGCCCAAGCTCATCCACCATTAGCACACCATCTCACACACACATGCGCACAACCAAATATGTTGATTTCTGTCAATTAAAACCCCATCAGCTGTTTGCCTCCTGCTAGACATATGGCCCGTGTTAAATCTAAAGAGCAAATGGAGCCTCCATTGAGAGGGGCATCATTTTAATGGAACCCTGAGGGACAAGACCCACACCTGCGCGATAATAACATTAAACCATGCTCAGCCCACTGGCCAGATGAGGACAGTGTTGGTTTGTGTGTGCTGTGTGTGTGTGTGTGGATACATGCACATGGCTCTACTGTATCTCGTTTCAGCCTCACCTGCAATTGTTTGGTCTGTTCCTAGAACCCACAGGTATGTTTGGTTTGAATCCTTCGCAGCGATATGTTTTCTGTTTTCAGAGCCACAACAGCAGAAAAGAGGCTCAGGCTGTTTTCAGCCTCTAATATTTATTATATAACCCTGAGAAGCAAAGACACAAATGCACTCCATCACTGCAAACCAGCTCTCCCCTGCAGTCAGAGTGAGAGTACAGATTTTTCTTCTTTTGCCAAATGAATGGTTATGGAGTTCACAGGTCCTTAGTCAGAAACAGAGACAAATATCTGAACAAATGTTTAGAAATATAATTTTAGAAAACAATATGGTGCTACGCCTTTGGCACGGAGTGTCAGATGCTTGGTTTTAAGGCAAGAACAGAACAGATAAAACACTGATGGGGTAAATATAGCACGCCTTTTCAGTTCACCCATAGCAAATGAAAGTATATTTATTAAACATGAATTTCTGTGCATTGCTGTTAATGAGAATGACTTTACTTCTCCTAATATTTTTAATATTAAGAGGAGTAAAAGTATTTCTGTTAGCTCCCAGTGTTCTCATTATTTTTTCATAAATCATTTGCCAGTAAAATCCGTTTTGTGCATTTTGTTCAAACAGTTCAAATCACAAAGAAAATCTGTTTACTAATGCAAGAAAACTCATATCATTAACCAAAAATGAGAGGCTCTTATCGCAAAATGTTTTCTATTATTGCTCCTAAAATCATCAATTAATCAGAAATATCAAACAGTTGTAGTTGACTTATCTTACTGTCTCATCTCACCCGAAACAAGAAAATTTGAGTTAAAACATTCAGTGCATCTCTTCCTATATGATCTTGAAAAAAATGAATACCTGAATATTGGGGTGAATAAATTAGGTGACTGGAGCAGTAAATTCAGTCTTTTATTATTACTGGTCCGAAGGTTTACAAATAAACACAGCCCCTTTGCTATGTGTAGCAGGTATGCAGATCTAGGGTTGGGGTTTATTTGTGTTATTAATTAATCTCAAACTTATTATCCCGATTAAGTCCAGAAGTGGAGTCCAGGGGAAGGTGGACCTAGATTTGGCCAGAGTGGGGTTGACTGGATGGTGTGTGTGGGAATGTTGGTCAAGGCGATGTATGTGATTGGATGAGTGAGGCTTTTAGATCCTTTACTGAAGTAAGAATAACAACACACATTAAGACTATTCCAGTACAAGTTAAAGACCTGCATTCAAAAGTATTTAGAATTTGTAGCAAAATGTAATTAAAGTATGAAAAGTCAAGGTAATTATTCCACAATAAAATAGTCCCTGTCAGATACAGTATTTGGCATTTTGGATTAATATTCCTGTTGTATTTCTTTTACTGTAAATGTTTAAGGCTGAGCTGATTTTAATACTGTTAAATCTACAGTAGTGTATGATATTCTGCGATGTCACATATGCCTATTCCATTCCTGTCACTGCCTTTGTATTCTTAAAATTAAAGTTTTCATGAGCCCACAAAAGCAGCCATGTATTCAGATTAGTGACATTGCTTACCTTTTTTCTTAACAGTTAACAAACTCCCAGTTTCTACTTAATCTAATCAGAAAAAAGGACAAATTTAAGATAATCATATTCAGAGATACATGGCTTTAGATGGACAGGAATGGTATAAAAATTATAATCCCAAAATATAAGGTTAAACTAAAGCTCTCATATCACTGTAGTAGGTTCAAGAGGAGCGAGGAGTGAAGATTAAAGTTGCACAAAATGGAAATGTTACGTACAGTTACTTAGAATTTCCATGTCTGTTATGTAAAGTATGGGGCTTGAATAAACATACTTTCATTTCATCAGTGCCAGAGTCCAGGTCAGCATCGTCAGATTGGCTGTTATGTCTGAGCAATAGTCCAAAACCTAAAGATATTTAATTTGTATTGATACATTTGAAAGAAAAGCAGCAAATCCCCAGACTGGAGAATCTGGCTTCAGGGGATATTTTCAAGCTGTTTCATTAAATTGTTTAAAACTGTCACTTTTCAAACTAGTTACTGATTAACCATCAATTAAGTGGTTAATCCAAATGCTTATTTTTCAGAAAAGAAATACCAGTGTAGTGATCCTTTTTCACTAACTGCTATGTCTATGTGGACAACATGGTCAGAGACTAAAAAGCCTGAAATCATAAAATATTGTGAAATAGTTCTGTTTTGCTTGTTATATTCCCAATAATTTACTGCATTCTGTTTGTGCATGCACACCAGGAGGTTAAATAAATCACCCCCGCCGCCCTCTCGCCCACCCCCACCCCCCTCAGTACCCCTCCACTCATCTGTTCCAGCTCTCCCCAGCTTCACACCGCTCACATCTCCAACACCACCAGATCTCCCCTTTTTTTCCTGCTTGCTCTTTACTAAAGTTTGGCTGTCAATCAGCAGTGGCCTCAGGCAACAGGCACTGATGAAAAGACCCCTGAGACAAGGAGACCCAAATTAGATTTCAATAAGGATGTTGAATATTCATATCAGGGAAACATCTAAAGGTAAACGCTTTTTGATCTCCTCGCACAAATATCACTTGTGTGCATTCCCAGGTCCTGGCGCTCTGGTTCTACAGTGTTTTCTCTCCCAGCCTGGTCCGGCCCCGGCCCCGGCCTCAGCTCTGTCTCACTCCTCAGGGGATGTGGTGGAATAATGATGATGGAGCTACAAAGGAGAAAAAGCACTATAATGAATGTTTATACTAAAGGGACCCAATAGAAAGGGCATCCGTACTAAGTATTCAGTAATTAGTATTTAGCAGAAGTTGATCGCCGAGTGCACACATTCAAACAGAGAGAGACGCGCACACACACATATCCGGGGCAAAATCAGTGAAGCATAATCATTTACTATGTAAACTTTAGACAGGGGAACCTCCCTCGACAGGAGCAGTCAAAACACAGTTTCGTTTCTCCTGTCAACATGTTTACTTTATTTTTATAATTGACTCACTTTGGGTTCTTTCTCTGCAAAATGTCAGCAGAATTCACAGTGGGGCTGTTTATTTTCCTGAACATACCTGCGTTCTGTTGCTCATCCGCTTTGCACAGAATTATAATTATCACCTTAACTCATCTAACACATTTCTTACCTTGATGATCATTTTTCTTCTAAACTGTACTTGGTATGAGAACTAAAAAAATTAAAAAAAACGGCCAGCATCCTCCTAATACCCTAAAGAAATTGCCATCACTTCCATCTACCCGGAGATGGTAATGTGTGATGGTGGAGGATGTGGGGAGGGTGTGGGGGAGACTGCCTTAGGCTCTTTCATCCGCAGAGTCCACTCCGCTCGGGAACGCACTTATAAAACAAGTCCTGAAATGAGACCAAAGGATGGAAGCGCCATCTCTTTTTGACGTAGGAAGCGACAACCCAGCTAATAGTCCACGCCAACTTCTATCATCAATAAGGCATCAAGAGTGAGCGCGATAGTTGCAAACGAGCAACTGGGGCTCATAATGCGGGGAGACAAGCGACTCCGTCTTTCGGTAAAGCTACTAAAGACACATCCATTCTCATCTTACGTTATACTTTTCTCTTGTTATTTCTCTCACTCTGTGTTCCTCTCAACCTCCCCCGCCCCTTCCTTACAACATGATGGTCAGTCCATTGCCAGGCAATCTGGTCTGTGATGTTGTTCACACCTTCGTCGAGCCAAAAAGGAAAAAAAAAAAATCTTTGACAAGATATGATGACTTGCCCAGGTGGTGTGTTTCACTGGTCTCTTGGTCTTATGGGTGAGGGCAGCCAACCAAGGTATGTGTATCTGTGTGTGTGTGTTTGCCTCTACAGTATATGATGGTGTGTTTACCCCAGGCCCTGTGCTGTGGTGCTGTGATGCTGAGTGTCACCCTGCTCCGGCCTGAGCCCTGCAGCCAGAGAAACCAGCTGTGAAACTGACAGGTTTGTCTCCTGCACTCACCTACACTCTTTCTTCCCCCTGAACACGCACATACTGATCCATACACATGCAACCGCATACACATAATGAGACGCGTGCACACACACACACAGACACGCACACACTTTCATGGCCTGAGGTTTAAGTACACATGCACACATAAGCCCCCCCACATCCACACATATCCACAGACCATCACACAAGCTGCAGGCAGTCTCTCTCATGCCAGCTACAAACACGGCGCAAAAGGAATATGCTTACAGAGCTCCAATTTATAGTGGCTGCTCACTGAACACATTTTTACAATTTGAGAAAAATCTGCAAACAGAGATGTTAAAATCCAAGAGATGTATCCATTAAACTCTGATTTTCAATCAGTATTTCTAATCATGGCTCTATACTTTGATCCATGTAGTTTTATTGTGCAGGGATTTTATGTCATCAGTAGCAATGTTAGTTTCGTTCTATTAAATGGAACATTTTATCCCCCACGTTTTATAATAAAAAAAACACATAATTTTTCAATTGCACGCCTTAAGTGAAAATTTATATCTGATGCAAATAAATCGGAAAACATTTAAAACACACAGTGCTTCATTATTAAGCCAAACGCTAAACTGTCATTCAGTGAAAGTTTAGCTACATTTCATTAAAATTGTGCTCAATGAATTGTGCTAACCTAATCATTGACAATATGAGTAAATATGGCTTCCTCCTCCTACGTGAATCTTGCAGTATGCACACTGTACATATGCAGCACATACGTGTTCATGTGTATCATGTAGGTCAGTGAGGACATGCACCACTGCTCTAAGCATCTGAACTTGTGGTCCATCCAGGAAAAGCTCATGAGTTACCCTCAGGAGATGCTGCCTTCTATGGAACCTTCCCCCCACACCTAATGCACACCTAGCTAGCACACAAACCCTCACGCACACACACGTGGACTTTGACACACAGTAGTGAAGGATGCCATGTGTATCCAGGTGTCTGGCTGTGCTGTAGCGCCCTTCAGATGTCACAACGACAGAAATCAGTGTTCTGACCAGAAAGTCTGCAGGCAGCATGCGTGTGTTACCTTGCCACATTTGTGTACATGAGCACCAGCCTGCGTGCATGTGTGTTGGTGCATCTGCGCACGCATTTGCATGTGTGTACTTCTGGTTGCCTGTTCCTAGAGGGTGGGGGTGAGAAAAACAAGTGAGAAAAACAGCAAAACAAGTTAAGAGACAATGAAGAAAGCAACACTGGCACCTGTTTCCCCTGGTGTTGAGGGCGAAGAATCCACCACAGAAACTACAATGACTGGTCCTTTGATGTACTCTGACTCTAATAACACCACTGATGATTTTATTTCTGGGTGTTTTAGTTCAATAGCATGCACTATATCACCTTTTCCTCCACTTCTAAACCAGCATAAACCAGCATAAACATGCTAACACACATGCACACTTTTGTTGGGTTCAGTTATGTGGCCAGATGTCCAAGTTGACACAGCGCTTAAGCCGTTTGACTGGATGAAACAGTGCATTGGCTGCGGGTAAAGAGGGATTAAAACAAGGCCTGAGGCACTTGTGTTATATTGAAAACATCCTGGGCTGCTTTGTATGGAGATTTGCATACATTGGGGTCTGTGCAGCGATGGCCCATCTGCTGAAGTGCATTGTCCCCAAACAACAAAGTGTGTTTAAATATTTCACATCTCCATCTACTGGGACAGAGGTACACCGAAATGAGTGGAGAGTAAGTGAGAGAAATAGAGGGAGACTGAGGGGGTGAAAAAAAAGACAAAAAAAGGAATGAGTAGATTGGCACAGCTTTGAATTTGAACTGCTCCCAAATGTGCCTCAGTCAGAGCCACAGTAAATAACACTATTGCCGGCCAGAATCCGGGGAAATGAGGAGAATCTAAATATAATATTTTGTGAATCTGATGTCTACTGGAAAATTCTTCTGAATACAGAAATTAAGATGTGGAATGTATGCTTTGGCAATCATATCACACTATGGTTGTTCTCTGAATATTCAGTTAAAGATAAAACAGATTTCCACACATGCAATTTAACATTTAACCTGATATTAATAAACGAATTGTCTAATGTATGCAGTATGTTTAACTATGAAAGACACTGCCGATGTTGGTAGAATGAAACTGGCAAAAATCCACAGCAGACACTTTGGAGCAGTAGTAAGTTATCATCCCTCTGGCCCAAAACCTCTTTATTGTATTAATGTCATAACTCTGGATTTCTGTGACATTTAATGGCACTGTAAAATTAGATAATTACTGTAATATATCTGTGTACTCATGCCCGTTTCTGAGGTCAGAAACATAAAAATTAATGAGGAACAAGTGGGAGAAAGGGGATAGAGAAGAGAGATTAAATGAGAGAGCGAGTGTGCGCGAGGGTTTAAAAGATGGCAAAAGTTAGTTTTATTAATGCAAGGAGAAGACAGTCTTTAGTCACTTTGACATCCAATGTTTATGCATCTTGTCTTGATCCCCTTGCATTTTTATTTTCTCTTCTCTCCCCGTGTGTCTTTCATTTCGACCAAAACATACATCAAATGAAAAACATGCTCAGGGCAGTGGATGGTGGATGGAACAGTAAGGTGATTTAACGACGGGACGGTTTGTGTGTAGGCTGGACAGCCTGGTGCAGCCTCCGTCTTCACAACCAGCACACACAAACCAATGCACACATTTACACATTTACACACACACACACGGATAGACACACACACTGACACCAAATATCTGAAAAAAAAGAAAAAAAAACAGCCAAGATGGACGTGAGGAACATGTTGCTTGCACGGGGGAGGATTTTGGAAAGAGGAGCGTGGTCAATCTGTTTGTTTCTCTGCCACATCCAAGAAGAGTGATAATTTCATTTTCTTTCATTATTTTCTCTCTTTTATTTTACTCCTAATGTCAGATTTTGAAAGCTGCTGAGGTTTATGTTCAAGGAAGGAGCATATCAGACAATGGTTTTTATTTATTTTTTGAAATGGAATAGTGGACATCATGGCAGAAAAACAGACATAGCCTGTGGTATTACCTGATCCTTGTACCTCTTCCTTGTCTGCCTGTGTCTCCGTCTATCTAATTATATCTCATAAGCCAGTTCATTTATGCAAACTATTTAGCTGTAGAAGGTCACGGTTGGGGGATCTGTGAAAAAGTTTAACAGACACACATTAACCCTCATTTAATCAGGATTACAGAGAACAACCAAGCATTATTTAACACACATCACAGACCATGGCAGCAGTAGGAAAATATGGGGCACACACACACACACACACACACACACACACACACACACACACACACACACACAAACACAAATCCAGCACAATCAATCTAATGGTGTGCATTAGTTAACTGCCAAATGTTGGGCTTTTTATGGCAGGATCACCCATCCCTTGAAAAGATAAATACGGTGCACAGATCCCAGTAATTACAGCAATCCCCTTACAGCACACAGAGACTGTCCTCACTCACCAGCCTCTCTGGAGTACTGTCGCCCTGTAGATTAAGTCATTTAGGACAGTTTTAGGGCAGTCGACTGACTGACAGAAAAGGAGTTGGACGGAGAGGAGACAAAAGGAGGGAGAGGTGTTGTCAACGTATTTTGCGATGTGTTTTTTGGGGGGATGGGTCCTATTTGCAAGGAATACGGACAGAGCAGACAAAATGAATTCCACCGGACAATCAAATGTATTTTGACACACCTGCGTTACGCAGGCGGACACTTGCACTGCTTTACTCAGGTTAACCGCCAACATAGAAAAAATCCAACTGAAGAATGAAAAGGAATCACAGTTAAAGCGTGCAATATAAAGGACTCGTGGCCTTTGTGACATACATCAAATTAATGTCCGATAAAGCAATCAGAACAAAAAAACAAACATTTAAGTTTTTCACTGCATTTCATGTTGCAAACAGGAATATTTTTTACACAAATATAGTAAGCTTAAGTGCAGTTTATACAATTTAATACAGCTACTGTACTACTGTCACCATGAACTCTGTTTTGCTCCTTTAAAGTCATATGATTTTGTTGATTAATGAAAGTACACAAAATATGTGTACAGTTTTAGAACAATGCTAAAGTGATTTCTACTGTGTGTATCATCAAGCACTAAAAAGATGCCTTAAAGATGCTAAGTGTATTTTCTTCCTAATAAACCCCCTTTTTTTTGTTTTTGTTTTTTTTAATTCCCATTTCATAGGTGCAGTGCACTCTTTGTGTCACTGTCAAATATCAGCAGGATAGCTGAAATGAGAAGCAGTAGTTTGCGTCATTCAAATGCTTGCCTGTATGCACTGTATAAGCAACAACAGGGATCCCCTGCATATAACAGTACACCATGGCAATCTTGGTAGTCAAAATCTCCACAGGGCACCTTTAAACTTTGTGTTGTTGTACCAACTGCTTGCGTGGAATCAGAGCTCAGAGCTGAGTCATCTGTCTTTATACCTGCTTTTCCAGAAGAGCTCGCTGTGATGATGCACCCCTTTCTGGTATAGACCACAAAAGAGTTAGACTACTCAAGAAAAATACCTCGACTCTGTCCGTGTGGGCAGGTCTGTGTGGCTGTGTCCAAAGGGCAGCGATGGGTGCGGTTTAGCAAAGGGAACTGAGTAAAGCCTTCAAGCCTTCAGGCCTTTCAGGGCGATTGATGTCCAGCGGGTGGCTGAGGAACACTAACTCACTCTGCTCTCTGAGTGCAGCTACAACTCTCATTAGTTTAAGTGTGTGAGAGTGAGAGTTCTCTGCCTCTGCAGCCTTTAGACTGCACAAAGCAACAAAGGGCCAAAATCTCCTCAGATGGCTTTCTCTACAGGGGGAGGGATGCACAGAAGCAAATGTGCATGTCTTTAAGCTAAACTGTGTATGCAAATAAAAGCACTCCTACCTATTTCTTCCTTTTTTTTTCTTTTGCAGCCATGCGTGTACTGTACATAACCGTGAGCATGCAGATTAACAGCGGAACCTAATCACGTCTGAAATATAAGCGGTAAACATTTGTATGGACAGATGTGGATTAATGTTCATCTTTTCTTCAAGCCACAGATTAAACCTGATTTACTGCCTAACAGGTTTTAGTTACGTTCTATTTAATTTCAGAGAGATAGAAAAGAAGAGAGGATGTAAATGAGGCAGAAAGAGAAACAAAGGAAGGAAGCAGAGTGACTGTGTGATTGTGTCTCCTACTTGTGGGGAACTTGCCAGAAGAAGCCAGACAGTGAAAGTGGAAAGAACAAAGAAAAAAAATAGATGGATTGGATGGAAAGGGAGGCAGAGGGAATCGTCAGATGCTCCTCATTCCTGTTGTGGGTTGCTGAAGTGAAGGAGAAGAAATTTGAGTCACAGAGACGGAATCAGAAATGTCAACAGATTGAGTCAGAGCAGAACTGGGACCGTCTGGAAGGAGAGAGTATCAACACTGACGGAGGGGCATGCAAGATTTTGGGACCATCACTGAGCTAATGGCAAAATTATTGGACATTATGTGTGTGCGTGTGTGGATGTGTGTGTACGTGTTGCATGGGGGCGGATGTGGGATTGGCTTAGTCTGCTGTCTATAATGAATGGTTAATGTTAGTCGGGGAAAAAATGAATACGGTCACCATCTGCTCGATCTAAGTCTGCGTTCTGTGCATGTGTGTGTGCGCATTTGTGTGTATGACAATCATGCAGACACACACACACACACACACACACACACACACACACACAATGTGCTCTTGGAGAGGGATTTGGAAATATGGGATGGAGGAAAAAGGAGGGAGGAAGAAAGAGAGGATGAAGCAGCTAGCAGAGGAGATACGAACAACAAAAACCTGTGCTAACATGAAGAAAGAGACAATGAAAGTGATATAAGGAGAGAGTCTGAAAAAATGTTCATGTAGGTAACATCATATGTGTTGAGATACAGCAGAGACACAAATACAGGTGAGCACAAATAGGGCGCAAATTACAAATTCTGTCAGGTTTCCTGAGCGCATCTAGCCTGTGGTTGCAAGCAAACATGCACACTTGCAAAAAATAGAAAACTGTAAAGGAAAAAATACATTTTTTGTTGTTTTATTACTAACACTGTCCAAGTTAAAAACAACTTATACATGCATGTATATACAGGTGTAAAATAGGTTTACAGAACATTTGCTGGAGTAACAACAAGATCCATAAAAAGTGCATAAAATTATATGTAAGCAGCAGTGAAATTGGCTGCTAGTTTTAAAGTAAATAAAGTATTTGTGCAGAATTGGACTTGTTATATAATCTTTCCCAAAAATGTTGAAATTGCAGCTGGCTGATGAACCAAATCTGAAAGTGTTTTCTATGGTTATGGGCTGTCTGAATCAGAGCTATCGCTTAACATTTTAGGCTTCTGAACAGATTTAATGTTTTGTCTATTTGAATCTGGATAGCCATCTGTTGTATAATGTTTAATTCTGAAATGCAAGCAGCACATAATAACAATACTCAAACAACAAAAAGATAACCAAAAAGGTTATTTGTATGTTTCCACTAGCCCAGATACAGACTGTGGATTTAATATGTATTGTTCACAATATCTTTGTGTTATGTGATGACTTCATACGAATAAAGTAACTGAAATATTTAATTTTAGTTTTAAATGGTAGGCAGATAAAAGAAAATATTACACAATACAGGTAAATATCATGGCTAAATTTAGGACCTTTGTGCAGCTATCTATTACCAGACTACAATTTGAATACAGTATTTAAAGCTTTAGGGAGATTACAAGTGTTGAGGACACCGGAACAGAATCATCCCCGGCTGTGCTCAAGCACACACACACTCTCTCGCCCACTCACACACCAACACAGAACAAATACAAGACTTAGCTTTTTCTCTTTGGTCCATGAACACGCTATATTTGTGTCCAAAGTTTAAATCATAGAAGCCTTGCACTTTTCATGCATCATCACCATGCTCATGGGGAGCCTTAACAGGAGAAAAAAAAATGCAGCACAGATAAAACATTTGTGATACATCTTTAAACACTGGGTTGATAAGTAAATACAGCCTACATCAATAATCCTCATGTCACTGCGCACTCTGTATTATGCAGAGTTGCACACGCACACACACACAAACACACAGAGACACTGCCAGGTTGTGATTAAATTCTCTGTGGCCTATGATCCGCCTCTAAATCTTTGCAATTTTCATTTTATGCAGCTTTAATATGGATCATAGTTGCTCTCAGAGTGCCCCATCTCCTAATCTGGAGCAATCTGAGTTGAGCCTGGCTGGGCCAACAGCTGACGCTAAGCCAGCCAGTCACACTCAACCAGCCAGCAAGTCAGCCACAAAGCCTCTGTGCAAGTATAGGCCTAAAAATGATGTGAGATGGGAGACGCTGGAGACATTTTAGAGGAAGCTTAAAATATTTTTGCACAAATGCAGAATATAACAAAAAAAGAGCCAGATTAGATGGAAAAAACAAAAACACAATTAAAGCATGTACTCAGAATAAAGATTTTATAAAGGAAATTAGGATAACATCCGAGTTTCAAGATGCTTTAATAAATAGTGTGCGTGTGCACCTACATATTGTAAATCCTGATTATAATGAGATGGGCCTGTCTGAGTGTTTGTGAGGGGGATGGCAGGAGGTGAAGGGAGGGGCTGAATGGTAATGTTTGTTGAGGTCATGGTGTCGCAGTGTTTTTGGGTGTGGCAATTTCTTTGCATTAGGTCATATCATTTTCTCATACACATGCTCTATATTTTCACACGACCTTGTTTATCAGAGAATTAGAGAAGCCATAAGAGGATCAAGTAATTAAGTGCACACTGTTAAAAAATGTATATTAATATTGTAATGCTTATATCCAGGAAATCCAAACGCACTGGATGATCTCTCCTGCAATAATTTTGTTTGAAAAAAGATACATCTATGCCATTCATAGTAAAGTAAAAATATATGAATTTGCATGCTGTATCTTGTTTCTCTCAATCTAGATTAAACTGCCATGTCAAATATCAACAGACTAACCAAGTGAAATGTTGGATCAGGAGCAGGCACCCTGCTGGGACTCATGTAAATAATACTGCTGCTGATGGAGGAAACCCCACTAACTGAGCAAAGCTAATGCTTGGCTTATCTATCTCTCTGCCCCTCTGTCTCCCACACACATGCAGTACAGTAGCAGACAGCCTTATATTTTAAGTCTTTAAATTTGTAATACTGCAGAGACATTAGTTAGTGTAGTTCAATCTGCCTTTTTGTAAAAAAAAAAAAATCCTCAGGTGATTATTTTTGCTGATATTAATGAAGAGCACAGGGTGAAAATGTAAGAGGGAGAGTGAACATCAGGAGGAGAAGATCACCCCCCATTTTAGCCTTTTTAATCCTCCCAGTGGCAGACAGGAACACCATTTAGATATCAGGGGACCCCTATGGATATATTAAGAGCACTGATGTTATATGAACACACTGATATTAATGTACACTTGAAATTTATGTGAATCAGACAGGTAGGACTAGAAACTAAAACATGTTTCTTTTATATATAAATTACCCTGGATTAGAATTTAGCTTGCACAAAAAACAGTTTAATAAGAAAATATGTAGGAATGTATGAGTCCAGTTACCTCATAAATCCTTTGTGACACACTAACTCTTTGCATTTCTTTTAATCTTTTGCACATTGTTCATGACATAGTTTATCCTCATAGCATTTGCTTAACCATAATCTGTCTATTATGTGTCTAGGGATTGCTAAGTAATCCATCTTTGCTGTGTCAAATGTTAAAGATGCCCCTACCCCCCAAAACACAAAACATAAGCCAAACAGACATTCAGTCTTCTAAATTCCTACACTTACATTTTCACCTTTTTTTTTGTCTTTTGGCAAAACTTTAAAGCATAACTCAAGTGGAAATTTTTTAAAATTCCTTAGTGTCAACACAGTAAGTACTGACTTGACAAGTACTGCTTGTGCCACCACAGCCAGGGTTATAAACCTGCATTATTATCAAAACAATTAAGAGTGAACTGCATAACCACACTGGGTGATGATGAAAGAGAGTATGGTAGATTATATTTACAGCAGTAGGATATGCACTGGGTGTGTAAATGTTCAGTTAAACATCACATACACAGCTGAAGATAATTTCACATAAAGGTACCATTTACTTCTGTTTAATTAACATTTCTAAAAATAGAGTTTCCAGGTATTTCAGGAAATGTATTTATTTATTTATTTAGATCTTTGTGTGTAACGAACAGGCTTGTTGTGTCAGACAGGGTTGGGGCATCAAATATGTTTTATTTTGTCTCTTCTCTGAAAATGATAGAATATTGCTGACCTACAATTTTAAATACTTTTGACAACATATATCAATATCAATCCCTTTTGTTTTATTTCTGTCACCTACCTCTAATCCTACACAATCAGGAACGCTGTCCTAAAGTTATGTACAACCATATGAAAAATGGCTGAAAGATCCTATCATAAACTATGCACTGCTGCATACTGTAGCATAGCGACAGAATGTTGATAATACCAACAAACTTGTCCCTGTCTGTGCTGAAATATTAAGACCACTTTCTGCCTGTCAGGAAGTAGATAAGTGCAGGTTCACCTCAGTGAACATGATTAAATCACACAATAACCTCCTTCCCCTTATCAAATCCTCTTAAGCAGGCTGCATTACATATCTGCCAAACAAAGAAAACTCAATCAGAACAATCAACCAAGCCAGGCCAAGCCCGTCCCACTAGCTTGTCTGATCCCATTGTCGTGATTAAAATGAAAATGGAGCTGGGACATTACCAGAAATCCCATGTTCACCTTATGAGGAAGATCAGAAATGTGTGTGTGTGTATATGTGTGTGTATGTTTGTACTCGTATTACTGGCTCTGTGAGGACGTACATGTTTATTAAGTCACTGTGAGGACCTACTTACCCTGTGTAGGTTAAGTCTTCTAGGAATTTGCTGGTTATGGTGATGACAAGTCTCAAGGGAATGAATTAAATCAATGTACTGTCCTCTGAAGTGAAGGAAACAGGACTTTTTATCTCGCTCTCTCTCTCTGTCTCGCTCTTTGTGTGTGTGTGTGTGTGTGTGTGTGTGTGTGTGTGTGTGTGTGTGTGTGTGTAAAAGAGGAAGATAACATAAATGTATCCCATGTTATTTCCTTTTTTTTTTATATCACAAATACAGATTTTACTGTCTGCAGTATTAACAGAAGATACATTATAACTGATAGCATTGGATTAGTGATATTTATTGTTTTCATTCTTAGTAGTAATAAATTAATTTATTCATGTGCAGTTTGTTTGAGGCAAAAACATGTTTTTAATGTGATTCAGCACAGAGTCACCTGTATGGACATATTCCAAATGTGCTGCGGGATTTTGGATTATGACTCTTATGAAATGGCAAAATATGAAATAAACCACTGGGTACAAAGATTTGGCTCAATTAATCTGCTTATTTATTTATCTCTATTTATTCATACATTAAATGAATTATACTGTAGGATATTCTCAGTTCCATGAGTATTTGGAAAATGATGCAGTTTTCAAATTTTTGCCACCAGCACAAAGGATTTGTGATGCAATAAATACTTGAATTGCAGACTTCAAGCTTTAATTCAAGGTCTTTAACAAATGTATTGTATAAATAATTTCATGGATCAAATGTATTTGGACTGTTGATTGGTAAGCAACTTCATGGACAGTTGTCAACATGAAGTCCAGGGTGATGTTAGAGACGGACATTTTCTTCACTAACATAAAAAACACAGGAAGTTCAGTAATTGATGAAAGGAATTTACTATTACGTAAACAACACCAAATCAAGTATGAAGCACCAGACCAACTATAGTGGATGATAGCATAATTCTGTTCCTTGGTGAAAAGAAAGGTCTTTACAACATCCAACTCAAGTTCATGGTAATTTTGCAGAAAATAAAATCTTGATATCTTTATTATCCTGTACTTTTTGAAGTCCATAATGTATTATAGAGTGGCTTAATCTTGTCTTTATTTGTTTATTTTATATGTAGATAGTTTTGTATGTATTAGATTTAAAAATATTGATCTCCAGTAATACTGTGTATACATGATTTGCGGGTAACACTCTAAATCATGTCTCCTAACATGGAACATTCAAATCACCATCATGGGTTGCAGATGAACTACAGTATGTAATTTTTGTGTGTTTGTGAGAGGGGAAGGGCTGTCCTAACCAGAAAATGTGTGTGTGTGTGTGTGTGTGTGTGTGTGTGTGTGTGTGTGTGTGTGTGTCAGCAACTCCTGGGTGAGCTTACAGTAAGAGGCACACTTCACATTATTGTTGCTCCAGTTCACTTCCTGGGATAATCCTTAACACAACAGAGTGAACGGCAGGTGACCTGGACCAACGGTGATACAGTATGGGGCTCCATTACCAAACACACACACACACATACTCACACACACAGAGTCATCCATTCATAAATAATATCAATATGACCCACTCGTCACTCCTTCCTTCTGCTTTATCGCCACTCCTCTAACACATTTCTCCATCTTTAGCTCCCCTCCTCTACTCTTAGCGAAACATATTGTAGCCCTGCAGCCTGAGATGAGGGAGTGTCATTCATCCACGGCCCCAAAGTCATCTCCTCCATTAACAGCACTGTCTAATTAAACCTGTAAATGACAAACACATAGACACAAACACAGGCTGTGCTCTAATGACCTGCTGTAGCAGGAGACTGATGGGCAGCTGTCTCTTGTCCATCCTCTGTGCAGATCAACCTTGAGACAGGAGACCTGAGGGATGACAATTGGACCTCCGAGATAACACCGGAAGGTTACCAGAGCATTGATAATGAATGATTTATATACAGGAGCTTGGCAGTTAGATAAGTTGATTGATTCATTAGCTGAGAACAATATTGTCTTTTAACAAGATGATGTTTTCAGTGCTGTGCTTAGTAGGTCTCACATATGATTTCATCTCTTTCCAGATATTCACCATAGCAAAACAAAAACAACAAGAGATACTGGAGAAACAAACAAGAGGTGTTTTTCTGCCGTTTGACTCAGGATCAAAAACAAATAGAGAACAATAGCAGTCTCCGGGGTTCATATCTGGCATTATTATCCTCTTATTTGTATTGTATGAAAAAGGAATAACAATAGAGTGGAGCCATGGCTTATCTAGAGCTCCTGTATTAACCACTGTGGGATTAGCATTAGCAGCCAGAAGCTAACTTGGTTATGTAGCTCAAGATGCTACATCAAGAAGGTGGCAAAAATCAAAAGCCTTGAAAACCCCTGTTTCTTACTAAGAGAGAAAGAGAGAGGCTTTATTGCATAACAGTGATGCTAAAACCCAACCTCTCTGAGAATAAAGCGTCTGTCTGTTTGTTTGTTCCTCTCGCTGTCAATCACTGAAATCACCCTGCTTGTCCACTGCACTGTCCCAGAGAAACCTAAGCATGAAAAAACCCCAAATACTCTTCAATCCATTTTCATATTAGTAATAAAATGTTCGAAAATTTCAGAGGAATTATCCCTTCCACAAAACAGAATAAAAGCCCTCTTATTCCCACTAATCCCTCAAAGACTGTGATATTACCTGATAGGATGTTGTACAGTGTGAATACTATCAACAAGGCATGGCGAAAAATAATGTAAGCAGTTTCCCATTCTGGAGATTAAACCGAGCATGTCTATCTTCCAATTTTTCTCTTCCCCAGAATGTAAAGCTTGTTTTTTTCGCTGAAGTTCTCTCTCCTTGCCCCAGAATGAGTCATAAACACAGTTTCTTTTTCTTTGTCATGCAGCTTAAAGAAACAGAAGTTATTTACTATCTGTCCAATAAAAGGGTTAATTAGAGAAACATAATTTTGGGTTCACTTTTTCAGTTAGCTTTGAGGATTTTACGCATTTGTGATTTTCAGCAGTCATGAATGAAGTATTTTCTAACTGTGTCAGTTAGGCCACGACTTTGGTCTATTTCAACAGCTTGTGATTGCTATGAAATTTTGAACATTTGATGTTGGTGTTGTCACTCCTTTGATGCTGGCAAGTTTATTTTCCTCCTGAAATCACAAACTACATGATTCTCAAACTGTGGGATGGCCACACTGGCAGGACATGGAGCCACTGCATGTAGGGCATGGATGATCGGCGGAAAAATATGAATGAATTACCTTTTTAAACAAGAACAGTAAGCAGTTTGCTAATGCTATCAGATTGAGTTTTATGAAACTAGAAGCTAGCTTGGATATTTTGTTACTGTTAATCATTGACAAAAATTGTGGGTTGTGAGAAGTGAACTGAGAAGTGAGGGGGGCATGCCAGAAAATCACTGAGAACCACTGCGTTAAGTCATTCGGGGTCTTTTTGTCTAAGCACATTTTCACACATTGCCCACACCAAAACAAATTTTACACATCAAATGAAACAAAATGAACACCATCAGCTGCTGGAATCCAGAATGACTGATGTACACTTGTCTCGGTTTAACAGCCTACTGTAACAGAGCACAGTCCTCCGACTGATTGTTTGTGGTTATTGGTCCTAGAGTGAAGAAAATCCCAGAGCCTGAGCTGTATGACACTCAAAGCCCCTGAAGTCCAGCTCTTTTCTGCTCTATACATATTGAACAGTGAAGTCAGGGGGCTAAGAAGATTAACACAATGGGATAAAGAGGCTGTAAGAGCTTTTGTGTAGCCTCTGTATTGTGGGTGGGTTAGAAATGCACAATGAAAGTTGTGACAGCACTCACAAGCCCTTAAACTGCTTGACCTTAATGTTTATGAGCTTTCAAAGAAAAAGCTGTGGGAAGAGGAGAAAATGAAAAAAACAAAACAAAACACGTAACATGGTAAAATGCAGTGTTGCTAATTCTGTTTGGCAGCACTGCACAAAGAAAGAATAGAAAAACACTGTCAGGTTGAGAACGGGTGTCATCAAGATCACCTGAAGCAAAACTGTCATTGTCTTTCTTTTCACTTAAAATGTAAAAATTGTTGCTGCACCTTCCTTGTTCGGCAAAGGATTATTGTGTGTGTGTGAGTGTGTGTGTATGTGTGTGTATGTGTGCAGTAAGAGTGACTGGAGCACTGAAATGACATGAAGAGTTATTTGGGCTGTAATGAAGCTGCTTAATGAAATCAGTGCCCTTGAAAGTTCTTCATCAATTCCAGCTCCCTTGCTCACTTGCTTGCACTCCACCATTCCAGCCTGTCAGCTAATCCACGTGCGCGACACAATATTAATTAAACACAGCGTTTCCTGAAGTACTTAAGTGAAGCGCTATCATTGATAATGAGCAGGTTTAAAGGAGTCACATCCCTCCAAAATTACTTTTTAAACCGGCCTTATTAAGCAGAAAATGAGGCCCAAATCAGCCTACAAGCTCCTCATTAAAAGCCACTGATCCTTGGCTACGCGCATGTTCCAGTGGTTTTAATTAGGCTAGTGCAAGATCGTCAGCGACAGGAAGTGCCATTAATCTTGTCTTTTCATCCTGAGTGGGGGGGTTACAGCATGTTGCAGTGTGGTGCTCCAGCCTGGGCCCACTGGAGCCTTAAACAGTACAATAAGATGAGAATTAAAAAACCAAGTGACACACTTTGAAATGTTCTTCATTTGTGTAAAATTACACCGAAGCTGTGGAAACACACAGGGTCACACTTCCCTCTTCTTGCAACCTTTGGTATCACTTTGTCTTTCAGTTAATGTGCATCAGAAGCCACACATAAATACTGACACACAAAAACAGGACGAAATGTGTCTTCATTTACCCTCGGTGTGTGTGTTTATGAGTAGCACTCGCTGTAGAGGATGGTCCCGGCCCTGCCTGTCACACCGTCTCCGCATGGAGGATTATGGATGGCCAATTACATCGCTTTTGTCATTAATTAATGAGGATAACGAGCTCCCCCTGCTCCCCACAAAACCATGGTGCTCCTCAGCTGGTACTGAGCAGCGAGAGGGGTGCTGGGGCCTGTGTGTGAAAGTGTGTGTGTAGATGCGTGTATACTTTATTTCCGCATTACGTGCCTTGTCGATAATTCTTAAAACTGAATGGCTGAGATGTGGTTTAAAGTTGGAGTACTGGTTAGTGCTAGGCAAGAAGTGTTTAAAGTTAGGGTAAGTCTTTAGGACGAGAAGGAGATACAGTGTGATGGAGGGTTTGCTGATTGCTGACTCCAGGGCATTCATGTACATTTGTCTAGTAAGTTGAGGTGTGTTTGCGTGTCTATGTGTATGTGTCTGTGTATGTCTAGTGTTTGCCCACCACCAGTTATGTATGTGTGGGGCCATTACAGAGATTAGGCTGTACTACAATAACGGATGCCCCCGTTTGTCAGCTCATATCCTCTGTCAAGACAAGAAGCTAAAGGAGAAAGAGTGTGATGAGCACAGGGATAGAAAAAGGGGGAGGGGCTGCAGGAGGAGGAGAAACAGAGGCAAGTTAGCAGGAGAATGTAAGGGCGAGAAAAGCTTTAGCAAAGTGCAAAAGAGGTCTTGAAAGAAAATTGTGCCTTTGAGAATCAAAATGTCCTGGGATCTACAAAAAACGAGGGTAACTGCGGCCTAGGATATCATTTTCAACAATGGCTCAGACTGCTGTCATCAAGTGCTGCCTATCCCAGCTCCTCTCCCCCCTACCAGGCCCAATTTGGCCCCTGCCACACTGTCTGGGTCTACCATGCGTCGTGTCAGGTGCCTTGTGGCGATAGGCAAAACGCTTTGCATGGCTGCCATGTTTCAAGGGTTTTCAGCCATATGAGCACAAAACACGGGCATCCGCACACACACATTCACGCGATGCACAAAAACACAGACACATACAAACAGACATCCCCTCTCCAACCCCCCTTTAGACATCTGATTAACGAATGAAAGGCCCTGGCCCGTCCCGCTGCACTTGTAGGAACGTCGCCCCGAATCACATGGCTCCTCGGAACCAACTGACTCACCCGCTTATCGCTTCCGACAAGGCGGGGCTGGGAGGGACGACAAAGTGTGATGTCATAGTGAAGCAGAGAAGTTGGAGGTCCACGGGTGGCTGGGTGGGTGAATGTGGGGCATCCTTACAGTGCAACCTCTGGCGCTCTCTTCTCCTCAGCACCTCATCTCTTCCTCCACGTGCTGTGCCCTCTTTTTCACTCCACACACTGATGAACCCCCCGCGCACGCATCCACTTGTCTAGGTCTATTCTCTATCTCACATCCTCGCCCCTTCCCCCTCTCAGGAACCTGCATAAAAACAAGTCTTCAATGCCACTTCGCATACAAAGCCTCAACTATGCTTCTGTGAGAGCATTTTAATGAAAACAAAAAATCTCTAATGTTTAATAAACCCTTTGGTCCCCCCGCTGTAAGCTTAATCAGAGTCGAAGGGTGTTCATTTTCCTTCAAGGCCCCTGTTGTAAGTACAGTTTGTGTGTTGGGCTACACAAACGGAGTGCTACAATGTGCATCAGACACATGAGCTTGCACATGGAGAGAACTTAATTAGAGAAAACAGCGCTGTCAGATGCATTAGGCAGAGGTACGCACTTAAGGGCATATGGTTTTAGTACTATACCATCGGGTTGGAGAAAAGCACACAAACATACCTCAAAGCTCTGAGCCATGGTAATGAAATCACTCCCTTTCTATCCCACCGAGAGCAAACACAAATGTTTACAGACATCACACAGTCTGTCCGTACTCCTGCACCACACTGGGCTGTGAGAGTGGTAAAGCACTGAGGATTTCTCTGAATAAATACACTGTCAACAAGAGAAAATAGGTGAGAAAAGGCAGCAATAATAGTTTGGAATCTTAATATATGATATATGATACTACAATGCATTTATAGTAAAATATTTTCTTTCAACACTTTGAAATACATGGATTATATCATTATCATTTCATATTTACAGATGAATCTACGTTCAACTGCAGTACTCCCACTACCTGTTTGAAAATGTGTTTTTGTAAGGAGAGGACAGTGATGACGCAGGTTAATATGACTATTTTTAAATTCTGTGTGTGAGGTGACTCCACAATCTGTCATGGTAGAACAGATCAGACAGGTCCAGATGAGGAATATAAGTACACATAACTGTCTTTCACTGTACTTCATTCATAGTTTTAAATGATGACTTTAAATCTTGTTTTTATAATTGTAGCCTTCAGAAACATGTGGCAGATTTTGTTTTTAACCTTGCCCGGAGCATATCCATAAATGTATCTATTTTCTGTGTTGCATCCAAAATTAATGGGTTTGTATAATTCTAGTTGTACGGCTAAAAATACTTTTCATGTGTTTGTTTTATTCTTTCTTTTTATTTTACTGTATGTTATGAAAAAAGATATGTAAGTTTCTCTTAATTTTAATATTTTTAAACACCAAATTGTACTTTTTGATATTGCATTAGACACTTACTTTAAGTCACATTAATTATCCATGTAATTATACATTTATTACATGGTTAATTATGAAATATTATTCAATTTGAGTCTTTTTATCAGCAAATTAAATGAGCAGTCAACATGTTACACAACAAGAAAAAGAAATGTTTGCCACTTCCCGCATCTTCAGATTCTGATTTACATTTACAAAAATTGTAAAACACACAAATAAAAAGTAGTTTACACATACATAACCTACAAAATTGCCCTCGTTATACAGAAAAATGAAGAAAAATGGTTATTTTATACACACTTAATCCACTGCTGACTGGCTAAAGCGTCAGGGAACAACACCATGAGACCAGCAAAACCGCAAATCTGTCTTAATGTATAGCCAACGTGTCAAATAACACACTACCACTATGCACGCTGATGGCCATTAAGATAATAAGGTGCCAAAATATAACATATATTTTAGTAGCTCGACATGTGAGGCCTATAGGGAGGAAAAGTGACCACCCAACCTTTGGTACACAAAAGCAAGTCTCATTTATGGCTATTAGGCTGCACAGGGACTGATGAAGCGCAGGGCCGGAGTCCTCACATCATTGGCAGCATTTGTCACATTTCATCTCCGCTGTCCTAACTGTCTCACGGGGCCTCAGACAAGGCATGTGTCATCAGAGGTCCCATTTAAGATGCCATGGGTGGCCTGTTGTTGTGACATGTATCTAAATTGTAAGAGAGACACACTGTGGTGGATCACTTAGTCTCTGACTAGATTTACCAGACTGCTCAAGAACAAATGTCTGGTTTAATGTATTCATCAGAGCAAGTAGAAAGAACACAAATGAGTGTGAATATGTCAGTGTAGGAAAAGCACCTGTGAGATTAAAGGCAACATTTATTCTGGTGTTACTCATTTTTTTCTTTCATTCTTTTCTAAGTCTTTTCTTACAAATCAAAGTACTTTTCAGGCCGGTGGTGATTGAAAAAGAGCACATTTACCTAATGGTTTAGAATTGTAATCAGTCTAATGGAAGCGTTATTTAATCCACTACTACTGTGTGGATCTTTGTTCTGTGTTAATTTCCAGATCAATAGGTTAAATATGTAATATATTTTGTGATGTTAGGTGTTTTTATTTACACCCCAAAACCACAAATGGAAACATGACTATTTACATTAACATATAAACACTAATATAACTAAAAAGAGAAATAATAAAGCGCTGATATGTACACTTAGCGATAACATGGGCTTGTTATTAGTGTGCCAAACAGAGATACTATCAGACAGTTAGAGATGATCAAAAACAAAGACAAATGCTTGTTTTCACGAATGTGAATATCACTTCTCTCTGACCAGTACAAATACCAAGCATATTTTCTTTTTAAATATGTATATACTTTGCTCTAAATTCATCTAGTGCCCAACCTGCAAAGGGGAGCTGGCCCTGTAACGTTCAGTGAATTGTCTACCAAAGAGACAGGAGCAGAAATCGTGTTAATAGCCGTCCAGGCTTTAAGAGCCCGCCAAGGAAGCATGCAATCACCCAAATAACCAGAGACAGGTCCTGGGTGCCCCGGGCGGCTCTTGCGTACTTCCCTTCAGCGCCACCGACCCCACTGCGTGCCAAACGGGCCCCACCAGCCCCACTGAGCTCGTTTAGACCCATCTCTTCATGTCAAAGGCTTGAAATGCAAGAACAGAAAAATGCCAACTCATTTTTGGGGGGTGAGTGGGGGGGTTCAACTCAGAGGGTAAGAAGTAGAGATCATTTTAGCAGCTTGAGAGGGTTTTTTTTTTTTCCTTTTTCACATATAAAATTTGTCTGTGGCTACAATGCACCGTTATTCTCCCATTTGTTGGTCTTGAAAAATAGATGCGTTAAAAGTGTGTTAGCTTTTTCAGGGTTTCCTAAAACACACGGCATTGTTATCTGGAACATAAATATAAGCAGAATGTATTTGAAATAATTTATTTTAAATTAAGTAAAGTGTGTACTTTTACACTGCCTGACGTTTTAATATCATATCAGCGGTGTGTCTCGTGCAAAACTGTTTTAAAGCGGTGGCGTTGTTGTTGAAATGAAGCAAACCGAGTCCGAGCATAGATATGTGTTTTAATTATAAAGACATATAAACAATATATGAAATCCATGTTGCAACACAACCAAAACGCTTCTTCAGTTGATAGGCTGTAGTCATATAACCATTAAGATAACCGGGCTTGAAGCAAGTGATTTTTTTTTAAAGTTGTACAATACAATCATGAGAGATGTGCAGTAACGTAAAATAAGAACAAACCTGTCAACACATGGTATCAGAAAATATCAGTCAGAATCACATAAGGTTGTGTTTTTTCCCTCCTACATAGCATCATATAGTCAGTCAGGGGAAGCCTTAATTGCGGTTTCAAATCTAAATGTTGTGGCATTAGGTCGCGTTTCCTGGTTTCGTGTTGTTGTTACTGAATGTTGCATAGATTACAAATGAGCTGATAACAAAAGCTTTCTCAAATTTACCCAAATTTGGACATGGCCTGTAAGTGTTTGTAAAGTACAAGCGACAAAGTAACAGGGACGTCATCCTAAAAGAAGGCCTAAGCAGTTCAGTTTCTATGTAGCGTCAGTTAAATCTGGATGAAACATTGCAATATGCTCACTTAACCATATCTTAAGATTATGCATTAGACTAAAATCGTTTCTTTTTTTTTTTCCTTTTTCCACAGAATGATTTTAAAATAACTAGAGTGGGTGAGAGACCGACACGGGTGCAGTATAGGTAGGCTAAAAGTTCAGGAAAGAGAGTTAAAGCAAATCAAGGCTTGTCGTTACAGTGTTTGAAGAGACTCGACGGTGCCCCAGAGTAAGTAGTGCACTTCTCGGCACAGGTGGCGAGTGCAGAACCCGAGAAGGGGTATACGGCAGCCTGTCCAAAGGGCGCCAGGGCGGTGGGGATCGGTGAAGTTATGGTCTGTCCTTGGTTCAGATACGCCACCAGCCGCCTCATCTCCTCCAGAGCCTGCGCCTGCATGAGGATGTAGTTCTTGGCCAGGAGGAGAGTGGCTATTTTGGAGAGTTTTCTCACCGAGGGGCTGTGGGCGTAGGGAATAACGGCGCGCAGGCCGTCCAGCGCGTCGTTCAGGTCGTGCATCCTCCTTCTCTCGCGGGCGTTGATGCTGAGCCGCAGGGACCGTTGCTCCTTGGTCTTCTTGGCGAGGGCCCCTCCGGGCTTGTCGTCCCCAAATGACGAGCCCCTTTTCCGGGACTCCAGCGAGTCGAAGCCATCCTCGTCGTCGCTTGTGTGTTCCCCGCCGCTCTCGTTGGACTTCGCGGTCTGCCCGGAGAGGAAATCGGTGGCAGGTGTAAGCGGGTACCGGCCGGGACTTCCAGCACCATGGCCAGCGCCAAACCCGAAGGCTGACTGCCCGTAGCGCTGCGTCAGGTCGAGGAGCGCGTCGTTGCTGATGGACTTGAGCAGATTCTCTTCGCTGACATTCATTTTCTCTTCCAGAGCAGGTTTTGACCAGGAAAAGTCTACTCTTCCGCGCTTCCTTTATCCTTATCCTTTATCCTAGCTTTTGTTTTGGAAACTGTAGCGTGTTCTCGCGTAGTTCTCTCCAAGAGTTGCTGTTTCCAAGGAGTTCCTCTCCTTCTTCACTCCTTTCCTCTGTCAGTGCAGTGACTCTTCAAGAAGGAGGCTGTGAATCTGAAGCTTCTACATGCATTCACCTCCTCTGTACACTGCGCTCCCCCCTTGTTGCGCGCATAGCCCACGTTCAACAACACTTCTCTAACTGTGCTCGTTGAGACCGGAGCGCTCGTGTCCCTTTCGTACGGTCGGTTTCCTCTCGCGCGTCTTTCTTGCCCTCCCTCGCCTTGGGCAGATTGTGACTGGCGCTCTGCCCTGCTTGCAAGTTAGTAGGAGCACGAGGCCCGTCGGGATTATCTGCCCGTCCAATCAGGGGGGCGTTTTAATTAACTCAGGAAGAGCGCAGGTCTGCTCCCAATTTCAATCACAAAGCGATAAATGCAACACAAACTGACACAGCCGCGTGTATGCTGGCACTCTCCACGAATAAATACACATTTAACGAAACTGTTCTTTCCGATACTTTAAATAAACTTGAAGTTGGAGATATTTGTAGGATATTTATTGTTTTTTGGCCACTTAAAATGCATAAATGGAGAAGAGCTCAAGCCTTAACACACGACTAGGTCGTTGGAGAAAAAGGAATCACCTATCTGAAGAAGTCTAGATCAGAAACACAGTGAGGGATCAGGTGAAGGAGATAATGATTTTGTGAGGTTTGGGAATGTGACCTCCAGGTTCGAGCGTTTTGCTTTTTGAAATGAATGTGATAGATAGACAAGCTGACAGTGCAGTGACAGTTTTGGGCATCAGTTTCAATTGTGCAGCCTTCTCTGATTGATAGCCCTAACAGTGAACCCACAGTCCTCCTGACCGCCGTTCACCTCCACTCTGCTATCAGCACCAACAAAAGCTCGTGGGCAGATACACTCAGACATCAGGTGTTAAAGCCCCTTACACTATCCAGTCAGTGATTAGTGAAAGAATCAGTAACCAAATGTCATGAAAATCGACACATTTTGCGATAATATTCAAGGGCAATACTCTTCTTTGCATGAAGAGACAATAGGGTGCTTTGATAGAATTTAAAGAAAGTAGCTCAGCGTCAACTTGAAATCTTTAAATATCTGCTAAATCTGCTAAATAAAGATTTGTAATACAATTATATGCCAAACGATAATCCGAATTAAAACGTCATTATATCTGTAGGTGTTAGAGTGCAAGTCAGACACTTCCTGAGGATGAGGAACAGGTGTCCTGACTGTCACTAAGTTGATAGCTGAGATAACGGTGCCACTCTGAGTTCACTGTAGAGCATTACACCATGGTGAAGCCTCCCGTAACTCACTAAAGCCGTACACTGTACATTCAGCTCCCCCTATGTTAGTGTATATTTTTGTTTAGGCGATGGTGCCACCTTGTGGAGATGCCTTAAAAATGCTCTAGGTTAATCATATATATATATATTTGGCTCCATGTGGTACGCTTGAAGATGCCTGCATTGAAGAGTAGTATATACTTCACTTAGATGTTTGACCTTCTTGATGCAGAATGATTCACTGTATGTGAAAAGCTCAATCACAGCAGTTTGCACCTTCATTTCATGGGGAGAGAAAGTGTGACATTCTGATCATGTGCAAATGTAATTATTAGCATGTGTTTGATATATTGTATTATTATAATGGCTTAGATAAACTTCCCTCAAGCCCCGTGAACATTGTGTTTGTTAAGTTTAAGAGAACTGTGTTTATTGCATCTGCTGTGGTGTTTTTAGTTTTGTTACTGCAGATGTACAGTTGTTGTTGTGGAAAATAGATGATGCACCATGAGTGGAGTTATGCGTGTGGTTAATGGCCCCTTGGAAGCACAGAATTAGAAGTTGTCTATGTCTCTCAGTAAAACTGTAATGCTTCGGTGCTATTCAGGGGCTTAAAAGATGGGACATTTGAGTCTCTCCACGGGACTACTTGTCTTAGTAATTCTTGGTACACTACCTCATGGTGCTTTTCTTGTATTTCCACTCTGGATTAGGAATTACTGTTAAATCGAATTTGACACAATTACTACTAGTTGATGTATAATGACTTAGTTGTGTGGTAGCTGTGTAGCAACCTATTGCTCTGACATCCTGAAGCAACTGATTTCACTGAATTTTGAAACATTTAACTGAATTATTGTTGGTGTGATTTGACAAGTGGCAGATGCGGTCTAGAATAAGACAATGTAACATAATACGAAAAAGTTTCTAAAAAAGTTGGGGTAAAAGAATGCAGGGTACCCCCTGGACAGGTCATCAGTCAATTGCAGACTAACACATTTTATTGTGTTGCTCCAACTTTCTTTCCCCCTTTAGAAAAACATTGATGCCAGCAGCGTGTATTAGAAAGGTCGAGGGGCCACAAATCAACAAAAACGACTGAAGTTGTTGTGTACACCTGATGAATATTGATAACTAAATAGGCAAATGATTGGACCTGAAAGTAGATACCAGTTGGGTTGAATCTCTCAAAAGTAAAGAAAATGGAAAAGGTGTTCACATATAAAAGATTGCATAGGTATGCATTTTCGATTCCAGAGAATTCAGGAATTTGAAATCACATCACATCATAATGGCAAACAGTTGAGACTGAAAGAACAGGAAATGTCTGACACAGCTCTGACACAATTTTGTATTCAAAACTGCAACTAGTCTCCTCAGTTCTCATTTGCTTACAGAGTGCATTTAAAGAAGAGGTAGCACAAAACACCGGTAAATATGACATCCTTCTTTTTCAATCAAATTGAAAATAAGCATACAGCAAAATAATAATAACACATTTCTGTCTACCAGCATCTGATATGTTCTCTTTGTTGTAATCATTTCCAAATTAATTCATTGTGGTTTTATTCACATTTTTACAGTCTTCCAGCTTTTTGGAAACTGTAATGACAAAAAGTAAGTCATGACAGTGTGACAGTAAGCCACCATGCACAATGCCATGACCCTGAAAATGCAGCAGCTTTGTGGAATAATCTGTTATTAATTTTGTTATCAGTGCTTAGCGCGACACATAAAAAATATCTCAGGTAAAAAGATAACATAAAGCACTACAGGGTATAAAGATTTTCCATATACAAAAGATTGAAGGTGGTAGCAAACATGTAGCTTCATGATAACAAAATTCTACAATATCCTTTCCTTTGCAATGTTAATGTGCTTTCTAGTTATATATTCTTAATATGACACAGAGAATAACGAGGTGGTTGATCACAAACCTCTCAGTGTGGGTTTGATTTTATTTTTATTGTTGCTATTTACACATTTTTTGTAGGTGAAAACCTCATTGTATGTTAAAATTTATTCATGTGTGTGACTTCAAACACTTCATAGTCCAGGTTTAATCTGATGATTAAGGGTGGGCGCTACATCACGTCATAGTTTGTTAAATCTAATTCTCAAACTTAATGTGCAGTTCACCTTTTCAGTATTAGTTTCTGCCAGCAGATGGCAGAGACGTCCGTTAATTGAAAAAAAAAATACCTTAAACACATTAAAACAGAAAAGAAACCTTCTGTCTGTAAAGAGAGTTTGGTCATTTCTTGAGTTATTTTGTGTGATTTGATTCTGTTATTTCTACCGCACAAATGTTCATGTTAATCTAACTATTGAAGTTTATTTTAAAGGGTTTTTGGAAACCGCATCTAAACAAAAGCAAAGCTCTAAGGTGTACACAGACCATTACTAACATCACTAACTTTAAGACTAAGGATCTAGAGTGTTAGTGAAACGTAGCCTTGTACTGTAAGTAGATACAGCAATGGCAGTACTGCACTTCCCTGCTCACTGAGATCAGATCCCCAAGTGTTCAGCTAACAGCACTACACAGAATCCTCACCTTTTCCAAGCAGGACTGGGCACTAAAAGCTCCCGCTTCACAGAGAATGAAAGAAGCACAAAAAGTGTCAACACACCAACTAATAATACATGATGCTTTTAAAGCCTCTGCTGCAGCTCCGTGTCGCCATGGCAACTGCAGGCTCAGCTGCCAAGCGATGGTGGCGTACCACAATCTGCTGTGACTGTGTCTGCTGCGAGGAAGGGAGAAGGGCTTACGCTGCAGTGAGAGGGGAGGACCACCATGGGGCAGGAAAGTACTTTCCATTGCACCGAAATTGGCGGCGGTCACATTTGACAGGAACAATGCACGCGGCAAAGCACGTAGGCAAATGCGTTTATGAATATGTGCATGCATGCACGCGAGCATCCATGTTATACACACGGCTGTGTTGGCTTCACGCTGTCATCATGATGTGCGTTAATTTTGCTGTTTGTAGACTCCCGTGCATGCAGTGAGCGGGAGCATTTTTCTTCTTCTCTTTTTAGTTTTAACAGGTGCTGATATTCAAAGTTAGACCAGGTCTTGGTTGTATCTCAAACCCCAGCAGGATGAGAGTTTTCTTTTCAGGCTGTCTTTCAACCCTGCTCCCTCTCTGTCTGTCTGACTCACTCGCCATCTCTCTCGCTCTCTCTCTCTCTCACACACACACACACACACACACACACACATGCACACATCAAAGTGCTGCTCTGAGTAAAGATGGAACAGGCTCCTTTGATCTCTCCCTGCCGACTCTGATTAATGTGTGGATTTACAGTGCAGACCTGCAGGGACCTGGCAGCCATGACACCCCTCTGCTGCACTGGAATCTAGTTTTTTCTTCTTCTTCTTCTTTTGCACAAATAATTAGAGCTCTTTATTTTATTCATTGCTCCGGTCGTGATGCTTTCAGCCCAGGCACTCATGAAACAAACCCGAAAGCCTTAGACTCACTCAACCTTAAGCACGCAATCCAGAGTCTCCAAAAATCCCCATGCTGTCACAAATCACTGGACACACTTTGTACCTGCCCAATCAGAGAGATTTCGCAAAACTTTCCACTTTGCAAAGCCTTTCCCTAATTCAGACCCCTCTACTTTCATCTCAGAATTGACAGGAAGTTAGTTAGCACGAGATAGCTGTGGTCGGTGTGGTAAATGTTTAATTCAGCCAGTCTTAGGAGTCAGCTGAAATGGCGGGTACACTGTTAGTGTTTGGGAAGATGTTTTCTGATGATGACAGAGCAAAAGTTGGCAAAATTTAGCATTGAACATGAAAGGAAATCTTTGTCAAGTGCAGCTTGCACATTGTACGTTGCGTATCGCCCATTGCACCCACGTTTCATCACAAGCCGAGCCAAAAGAACTAAACAAAGTACTCGCTCCTGACTTTGTGTTTGCTCTCTTTATCCCGAAATTCCATCCTCCACGGTTCCCCTCGCGCCATATCTCTTTTTCCCTCCATTTTGTCTCCCCTCACTGCAGTGCAATGCAGATTTTTCACAGGGTGGAGGTATGGTAGAGATAGGCGGGGTCCCATGAATAATTGTTGAAGATATTTTTACTCTGACCCACTTTAGAGTCCCTTTCGCCCCCCTTAAAGGTGCCGCAGCCGTACTCTGTAATAAGTCAACACAAAATGTTTAAATGAGTGCTGCAAAAGGAACAGAACCAATTCACAAGTGAGTTGTGTGGTCTCAGCTGTCAAACGCATGTCTACAGCTATTTAAGAACATGCATCACGATCGAGTCCAAATAACAGTATTTCCGCAGTGCTCACTCACCAGCTTTAATAGAAGATGCCTTTAAGTTGAATGCAATGATTTCTGAAAAACAAAAGTAGCCCTCCAGTCTTTTCTCCGTATGCACCAAGGTGTTCACTAACATATGAATGCATCTTTCACACTGAATCCTCAAAGCGCAGTGACCATACTAATATAGAGCTGGAAAAAAGTTTCATGTCGCACTATTACATAAAACTGATTTTTCAAAAAAAAAGTACAATGCATTTTACTTACTGTGATAATTGTGATAATTGTGTTGATCCCACAAGGAGGATAAAACTTGTCATCGTAGCAGTAGCAGAAACAACGTGTAAAACACGTTGTAAAACAATGACCAAAGGCAGCTACAGTGATGCACATGTTCATACTGACTGTGGCAGCAGTTTCAAATAAAGAGGTAAACCTATGTAAAAGTAATACCTGGTGCACAAAACTCAGGCGTCAGACTTCTGCTAGGCTTTTAAATGTTTTTCTGCTGTGGCCATGCCATCTCATCATGGATGGCATCTTTGCACAATCCTCTCGATGCCCAGAATGTACAAGCAGGACACCTCACAAGAACTGGTCGCTGCCCCTCTGCAGGCTTCCGTAACTTGGCCAAAAGGAAAAAACTGGACTTAAAGAGAGAAAAGAGCTAAAATGAACTGATGGGGTACATAAACTGCTAGTACATATGCGAATCATGCAGATCTACTCCAGAGTCATTAGAATGAAAATATAGAGAGGAAAATGAGAATAATATGTCCTTTCTTATCAGTATGAGTCCTTAACAGCTGCTAGTCTTAAAAAAAGAAGCAGCAAGTTTCCCTACAGTTTGCAGACACTCAGAAGTAGTAGCTTCAGGAACTAAATCCACTGTGTGATAGATGAACGTGCTGAAGGTTCCATGTGGCCTGTTCAGTAATCTGTGGCATTTGGCCGGTAGATTGGCATGTTGGAAAGTAACAAAGGTTAGAGCAAGTAGCAGCTGATTGTGTAAACAGGTTTAAAGAGCTGAATGATTTAATCAGCATGTGCACAGAACTATGGTAAACACTGTTGTGAAAATTGGATTTTGTCAGCAAAACTTTGTCATACAGCAATCTTGTGAGTTTGTAATGCCGTTTCAGGTTGTCATGCTTCAGGTTTGATAATGATGTTTGCATTGTAACATGCAGAGTGGATGCATATTTTTATTTCTACGTGGCTCTACCCACTAGGGCAAACACAATACCATTCAGAATTTAAAAAGAATCAATGCAAAATATTGTTTTGCTGCAGTTTGGTTCATAGTTTTAAAAACATCCAGTAGCTGTTACTGTTATTAATTTTTTTTGTATTGATTTGGATACATTTAGCGTTTCCAGTGCACGCCTTTCTTTTGCTCCTGACATGGATATGCATAAATATGAGATGATAGATTTGGTTGAACTCCTAAAAAAAAAGAAGTTAGAATCAACATAATAGTGACAAGCTTTGTGCAGCTTACATGTTAATGTCAATGTTTCAGAAGGACAGTGATGCATGTACATGCATGTCCAATATATCAAAAGATACACAATTACTCAGGAAACACAACACGCAAACTTTCAGACACTAAAAGTTTGAACCAGTAGAAGAGTGAGGCGGTCAGGTTCAGTTCAGACTGTTGCAGCAGTATGAGAAGAAATACAGTTGCTAATTAATGTATATTCTCGAGTGCATTTGAAATGTGATAAAAGAAATGAACCAAGAATGTAATCAGTGACTTTAAATCATTCATTCAGTATGAATCAGCAAAGTGAGCGGTAATTTCTGTACCTGATCTGAAGGTACCAATTAGCCGTGATATAATGTACCGCCTGGTTATACGCTTCAAGAAAGAACAAAAGGGAAAAAAAACCCAAATATAATATAAAAGAAAGCTATTTACTGTTCTAAATTATGCTTTTGTAATATGCTGAAGGTAACATTTTGAATCACTGACAGATTTAGATTAAACCAACCATGAATGGTGCTTTAACATCAAGCGTATGATTATATTTATTAGTGATTAGACTCTGGCGATACTAAAACTGTATTATATAAGTTGTGTTGGTGATGCATAACATTCGGAGTGTCACCTACATTTTTTGTTTTGTTTTAAAATCCACTCTCACTCAATGATAATGACATTTGACAAATAGCACTAAGGCACCTTCATGTTTTCCATAGAAGCAAAAGTGAGATTTACAGCCACCAGCAAGTATATAACCATATACTGTAAATAAAAGATGGTTGTAGCTACTGTGACATCATTTATGTCCATGGGTTGAATGCGTAACCACCTTTATTTATACTATCAGCCTAGACGAAATGGCATGTGTGACTTTACAACTTTAAGCCTTAATACAGCTTGAATTGGTGATTTTTATTTACAAAAAAAAGAAAAGAAAAAACAAACATAAGCTTTTTTTGTGTTAGACTTTAAAGTTGAGCGTCAGTGTCTTTGGAGAGTGACTGGGTTTTATAACCATCCACAAGTAGCCATTTGGCATGTTTGTGGACTTCATCGTTCTGAGCTGGATGTTACCACATTTTTGCCACACACAGCTGGAACAGCAGAAATCCAGCCATTCCCTCATGACATATGTATGTATATCGCAGATTTGGAGTCAAATCATCAAAGAATTTGTGCTGATAGAAAATGCATTGGAACAGGGTGAACACCTGTCTCTGTTTTCACTGCCAGCTGATCATTACTGACTGCGTAGGCCATAAAGATGTTTTCTAAAAGTGTGCTTTTTTTGTTTTGTTGATAATTTGTTATGTTAACCTGATCAATGTGGAGGTCAAAGCAGTCAGCAGTTGTATTTTTAAGTGAAAAAAAAAAAAAAAAAAAAAGATTAGTAAGCAGTAAAAAATAATTTTCTATGATCAGCCAACCCATCTGTTTGTTAACTGGATGGACTTTGCTAGAATACTGCCCTAAGCCCCGCTGCATTAATGTCTTTTGTCTTTTCAACATACGGCGTTTGTTTGAAATATTCCAGCTAATCCATGACTAAGGTATTTTCCGTGGAGATTAAGCTCAGCAACAAATAATGCAAATAATGCAAACCACACAATAACATACTAATTACTATCTCGTGTTGTGTATGCTGTCATCTCAGACACTCTTGGATGCAACTTTACCAGCTTCCTATATCTTCTTGACATGCGACCATCCTTATCTTTCCCAAATCAACTTGTTCTTATTTGTACTTCAGTGCTGTTTTATGAGATGCCCTGAATCTCTGTGTTACACATAAGGTCTCCTTTGCCACTGGGGCCTTGACAAACCAGCAATGGGTTTATGGGACACCCTGAGAATATGGATCCATAATAGAGGCCTACAACAGCCTCTGATTTGTCAGCTAGAAGACTGCGGTTCATGCACTGCTGAGACCTTGGCACTTGCTGGTTTTTAAAATGTAAATGTTACTTTTAGTTTTTGGTTATGTTTGGGAAAAGATCATGAATTAAGTTAAAATATATAAATACATAATACAAAACATAGGGCACTTGAGTGACACCCAGTGTGGTCTTCTGCTGCTGTAACATTCAGAGATGCTCTTCTGCATTCCTTGGTCCTTATTTGAGTTATTGTTGCCGTCCTTTCTTCTTGAAGCCATCAGGCCATTTTCCTCTGATCTCTGACATAAACAACATATAACCAAGATACCAAATTATCACCAACATATGATCAACAAGAGAACTGATGCTCACTGGATATTTTATCTTTTTCCAACCATTCTCTGTAAACCCTAGAAATTGTTTAGCAGAAAAATCCAAGTAGATCAGCACTTTATGAAATATTGAAGTGGCTGGGGAGTGTATATGAATTAGTCTTTCTTTAGTAACCCTCCCTAACCTTGCTAGTGTTTAGATGTTCATTTTTGCTATGTCCAGAATTAAATCAGTGCTGTATTGCTTCTTTTTTCTGCGTCTTCTTTTAGGAGCGTCTGAACCGGAACAACATCTTTAGATGTCAGTTGGCTAATTCCCCTTAACCTCGTGATTCCTCTTTTTACAAATAGTCTGTTATTTTCTACTTGAAAAGCATATGAAAAGACAAACCTGCAGCTGCTGAAATAAGACCACAACACAGGAGGAGTTTCATTCAGAGTTAAAATGTCCTTTCCTACATGAATAATGCTGGTGAGTTAGATTCATCTTGGAGGCCAAACATTACAGACTGAGTGGCATATTAACCCTTGTGTGGTGTATTCAGCTAGTGCTTGCAGGTCTGATGGATTCACTGCATTTTTTAGTTTTCAAATCAATACGGCCATAAAAATGTATGTAAAAAAATACTTAACAGATGTTTACTTTATCCCACTTTAAAGCAACATAGACCACATATACAGTTAATATTTGGTATTTACCTCTGTTAGAGCCAATTTTTGAATAAAATACCATTAATCTTCAAGTCATACAACAAAATATAATAAGAAAAATCATAACATCTCTATCTTGAACAAATATAAAGGAAGCAACGTTTGCCGTCATGTTTGATATTTACTTGAATTAGAAAGTGAAGAGATTCATGTTAGTCTATTTTTCAGTCCCTGAATGAATATCTTATTCATGCCAGCTTATACAACACATGAGGGGCAGAGCTTTCCTGTGTGTTGCATATGTATTTCTTACACTTGATGCACGTATACTGTGTTTTCCTGTCTATCCTGGGCACACACAGTGCAGCTCATCTTTTACTACTGAATCTAGAACAGAATTTAGATCAGGAAATAATCTCCCAATAAGGATTATTTAGTAGATGGCATCTAGGATGAAAGGTTTAAACTCATATTTGATGTTGTGCAGAAGAATAGCCCCCATTACTGTTAGTTCTGGTTGAACAACATCTGCACACTTCACAATGGGAAGTCAAAGAAAATGTGTTATTTCATAGGTCACAGAAAATGAGAAAAATCTGAGGTTGAATCATAATAAAATGCTTTTTTTTGTTGTTGAAATTTTTAAAACAAGCCCAACGGACCCAAACACCACACATGGGTTAACCAGTGAAGTGATCTCTGCAATGACAAACTTTACAGGTCAGATTATGTTCATTTTAAGCAGGTCTGTACAGATGCATTGTTGTATTTATGGTGTATATGCCTGATCTTTATCACCTTTCCCAACAGATATCCCAATCTGAAGTGTTACTTAAGGCACCACTTTGCATTATTTATAGTAGAGGTATGTGTCTATAAAGCTTGGTATGAAAACTTGAATGTCAGTAATCATATTTCACATGATTTTTTAAATTAGATCCTTGAATGTGCCTCAAATTTCAAAATGTATTTTGAAGTTTAAGTTACAAACTCGCAAAAGATCGAATGAATGTGCTTTTGATAAACACCATCACCGTCTGTTTTCTAGTGTGAGCCATTTTCTAGATTGCAGATGTGACACCGATGCAAGCTAAAAGATTTAACATTTGACCTGAACTCCTCTTTTTATGACATATTAAATATGTCTGGGTGAAAAGTGCTCAGAGGTGATACAGTCCCTTTTAACAGCAGCCTGTTTCAACATTAATACACCACTGAGCTGAATTTGGTGTTTAAATTGCACCATTTCTTGCAGTGGCTTCAAAAACAAAAAAGAAACATCGAGTTTTTTCCCTCCAAAATTTCCTACAAACTTCAAGTCTTTAAATTTTTGAGCTGATTGCATAGCAGAACTCATCCCCCCACTGCCTTTATCTTACTCTGTTTCTTCTTTTTCAGTCTTATTCGACTCTGTAATGTAATTTGATGACATTTGTTTTCTGTCAAAGCTGTGAAAACAGGTAACAATGCGCGCACACACACGAACATAAAAAGGATGCGATATGAACGCAAAACCGCCCTGATGTGTGCTTTGTGAAAATTTAGAGAGATCTGACAGGTCTTCACCAATTTCCACCTCACTGCTCCTGTTATCTCGCCTTGCTTGTCCTTTTTTTCAGCACTGCTATATTTCTCTCCCTTTGTCTCTCTGCGCAATAGTTTCTCTGTATGCCTCAAACTCCCATGAATGCCCCCACCCCCCACCCCCACATTTTTCCCGATATTTCACAATGTGAAAAGTCACCCAGAGTTTTCCTTCTAGGGTTTTTGTGGACAGGAAGTACATATTTAATGAAGTGACTCTCTTGTTAAAATGCTTTTAAGTGCTCCTGTGCAGGGCTTTGGGCTGGAGGGGAGAGGAGGAGGAGGAGGAAGAAGCAGGGGCTGAGGCTTTTATTTATTCATTGGGCGGTTCAGTGCCTCTTCCCCGCTCTGGCTCTGTGAAGAAGGGAGAGGATTAGAACGAACGAATCCCCCTCCCCATCTCATACACACATACACAGAAACACACACACACATACACACCCTTCCTCACTCGTTGGCCATGTTCCCTCCCTCGGGGGACACCCCTGCGTCAGTCCACATTAACATCCATCAGAGCATGGTGCTCTAGAGGGGGACGAGCCTCTGTCCCAGTGAGTCGCACACATGCGCGCACGAATACAACATGTAAGCTTGCGTAAACTCGTGCACACCCGCATGCACATATGTGGAAGGCAAGTGCACACGCACGAGTGAAGACAGGCACGCTCGCAAGCAAACAGTCCTCATAGTTATGAGTCACGGACTCAAAGTGTCTCCGTCACCTTACTGCAGTTCCTGCCTTGAGCTACCCTCAGATTCAGTTTTTTGTTTATACATTACATTCAGATTGGACTTGTTTCCAGAGAGCCCTCCAACATTTAAGTTACACAAGTGCAGCTGTCCCCTACTTGATCAGTAGGCGTATTTGAACAAGTTTGAACAAGCATCTGAAGACTGCCGGCAAACAGAAGACAGAGAAGAAGAGAAAGTTTTGCGAGTGAAGGCTGAGATTGCGGTTGTGCTGATTCCTCTCTTCTTTGTGTGAAGTTTTGGGCTGTCTGCTCCCTCGTTATCGCTCTTGCTTGCAGAATGGGAGGGGAGGCGCGACTCGGGCTGGATGAGAGAGGCATATCATTAACCAAGAGCTTTCTACAACAAAGCGCAGACTCCATCAAATCCCACTCATTCCCACACAGTGGTGTCATTCTCATGCACTGAACTGCGGTATGAAAAAAAATGCCCTCATTTGTCAAAGAGACACATCATTTTTTTGTCAGCAGGCCTAACAGAAACACCTTTAATATTTTTCTCTCTTAAATCTTTGAGAATTTTGAGAAACTAGCGTTCATATCTAAAATTGGATTATATTTGTTAGGGCTTGATTGATGTGCACGCGTATGTGTCTGTTTGTGTGAGTGGGTGTCGTGTGCATACACACGGATCCTTATTGGATGGCTTCACTGTAGGCATGCAGAGGGATGCAGATTGTTTCTAATTCACCAGGCTGACCTAGATTCTAAAATCATGCACATGAAGAGAGAGATGTTGCCCCGTGTCAGCACTCGCACAAAGAAAAACACTCACACGTGAAAAAAAGAAAGAAACATACCCTATGTCTCTGCTTTATGTGCAACACCATCTTTCCATTCATCACTTCTCACCTTAAAAGATCTGAACTGCTGATTTGATCCATTCACACCAAATTGCACATCTGTAATTTCCCCCCTTTTCTCATTTCAGAGCTTTCCCTCTTTCCTTCTCATCTTGCAATCTAACATCAAAACCCAAAATGTTAAAATGCAAATTAATTTTCCCTGCTAGCTGCAGTTCACATAAACTTATAATTGGATTCTTCCTATTAATATGAAAGCTTTCTTTGTCCTCATCATTGGATCTCATATTAGTCTTACCACAATACACATGAACTGGCCTCATTTCATAATAAATCAGAGGAGGAAAGATGGTGCGGCAGAGGAAGACAGAGAGGACAGTGGTCTCATTAGCATGGAAAAGTGTCTTACTGAATCACGGACTGCGCCCAAACCAAAGTAGCACAGTTAACGCAACGAGTTAAGAATTAATAAGCAAAGTGTGCACATCTGCCCTATTAACATGCGGTCAGTGATTTTGCCCTCAACAGTCTTCCACTTGGTTACATTAACTCTTCTATTTCAGGTTTTGCCCTCCATCAGCCAGTGTGTTCAAGCCAACCTGTGAATATATAGATATATATATATATTTATTTTTGTTGGATGTGAAATCCGATGCTTAGTGAGGCAGAGGAAGCGTCGCTGCACCCTCTGACTTCGGCTAACTAGCATGTTCAAGTTAAGAAACACTGACACCACTAAAGCACAGAGAGAGGAAAAACAAACGGAAAGGCAGAAAATCGGCGTGCGATGGTCGGGAAAGAGACAGACGGCCTGAGAGAGAGCACCAGATGCTGTGTGGGAGGGTTATTTAATTGATGATATCACACCTCTCTTTCCCTCTTTCTCTCCCTCTTGTTCTCCCTCTTTTTCTGACTCTCTAACACACGTGCACGTTCACAAACACGGGCACACACATTAACACTCGTGCACACTGTAATTGCCCTGTCACCTTCTTGTCCTCGCATGACACGCCACCCACACCTCCCCTTACTCCATCCTGCCCACCTTGGGCTCACCAAGAGGAGGCCTCTTAGCTAACGTGTTCCCACAAACACAAAACTGAATGAGGACTTTCCGTCACAACTGCCACCTTATCAAAAAAGAAACAAAAAACAGATTCTTTGTGAAGTCGAGTAGGAGGAATTGCACGACGGATGCTCTGCCAGTGATGTGATTTGAAAATATGTAACATCAATTTGTTGGTTTAAAGATCAGAAACAACACTGGCTCTCTAAGTTCTCCGAGCCACGCGTTCTTGTCCTCGTTTCACTCCTGGTTTTTTCTGTGTGCAGGTAAAAACTGTTCCACATGCTTCCTGCCAAACTAGAAAAGCCCCAGAAAATGAGTCTCATTAATTAGCTTCTCATTTGTAAATGCAAATGAGCTTAATTAAAAAATAGACTCTCCTTTTGTGGGCTTCAAAGGGAGACAGTGAGGCCTAATCAGGAGGTTTGTTCAGCTGTGGCACTAATGAGACATATTTGGCCTAACGAGGGAGCGATGCCCTAATTTGTTTATGCTAATGATATGAAACAGTGCTTGTCCTTTTGGTGTATCTGGGAAGGGATCAGTCACACACATGCCTCTGTGTGATGTACCTTCAGGGTTTCATTCAGCGTTGGCGAGGTGGTGCTGTGGCCTCGCTGAATTATTTCAGTAGGTTAATTGGCTTAATTAGCCTAATAGAGATCATTGGGGCGATGACTCAATGTCAAGGCATATGTGGGTTTCTAAGTCATATTCTGTGCAAATATTGTGCAATGACAATTAACTAAGGAAATGTAGTTTTTCTCGCTGTGCCAGAGATGTAAGGTTAACTCAACAAACCCTTAAAAATAGTCCTAGAAAAGTAAACAAAGCAAAGCTGGTCCAGGTCAAGTCTCAGGTCTACAGCTCAAAGGATAATTGTGGTTTATTATAGTCTAGGGTTTTCAGCCTCCCATTATTTTCATTATTTTTTTCAATAATAACCTGATACTCAGTAGGCCTGTAGTGAACCAAAAAAAAACCTTGTTGGACTGAAATAATTTCTAAATCAACCAATTGATTGGTTGCAGGGGAAAGCAAAGATCTGCACATATCTCTAGATTAAAACAGTTGCGGTGCACTGAGTGTATTATACCAGCTAGCCCTGTTAGCGTAAATAAATGATACACAATAAACAGAAATGAGTAGTACTGGCAACATTTTCACTACTTTCATCTTTGTTGTTTTGAGCTGGTAAACTGGCATCTGCAATATTCGTAGGATTTCTGGGAAAAAAAACAAACAAATAAAGGAATAATGCAGAACTCGTCATTTGAAAGTTCCCATTGTGATCACTGCAGACTTCACATCTATCGTGGTCTAGTTGTAGGTGCTGCTCCTAACAGACAGATGCAGTGGCCTCATTCTTATGTACGGCAGTTGTCTGGTGGTGATACTGATCAATTGATTAACCAACTGAGCAAAACAGCAACAATTTAGCCAAGCGAGTTACAATGTAGCTACAGTTCACATGTTTTTGTGAAAAACTTGTAAACCAGTTGTCTGGTGGTGATTAAATCAAAGAACCAAGTTTCATGTGCAGACTTTCAGATTTCATTCCAGGGTATTCAATGCAAGCATTACATCAACCTTTTGGAAATTACAAGTGTTATTAAAGATGCATATCAAGTGTAAAGGTCCTTGGGTCAATTAGCCCAGTGCTTGAAGTTTTGGGGGGTCTTTCTAGTATTCATTTAAATATTCCCTGACATTTTTGGTTCTCTTAGTGGTTATATTTTTTCTTGCATATTTTACTCTTAAGTATATTTAGTTGTGTTCTCATTTCCTAATTGCATTAGTTTATTCCTACCTCTGTGTTCTGTTCCTTATGTGTCAAGTCCTTTGTATCTAGATTATTCTCTGTATTCCTTGTTTAGTTAGGACGTCCTGTTTTAGTTTGAGAGTTGTGGTCCCGGTGCTTTGCTTTTAGTTTTGTGTCTTATCTTCTGTGATTTACTTCACCCATGTCTCAGTCCTTCCAGAAGTCTTCACTTCCCATAATTACTTCTTCTGTGTATGTATTTTTATTGTCTCTTTAAAACCTTTGTCTGAGTGTCCATTTATGTTCTGGTCCTTCTAGCATCAGTATTTTGTAATCCCAGTGTTCCTAGCTTTAGTATGTTTTCTAGTTCAAGTTTAATGAGCTCAATTTTCCTTTTGTACTTACCAGATTTTTTGGACCAGATTATAAGCAAAACAAAACATCAGGTAAGTCAAACTTTACTCAACTCATTCTTCTTGCTTCCTCCACTTCCGCACCATTGATTCATTAATGTTGAATTCTCTCACAGCTGCTCTATTCCCATGTTGTTGAGTATATTAATGACTAACCTCGTATTGTGGATGGATTATCTCAATTGTTCTCCCGACTGAAGTTTGGTCCATTTACAGCATCCTGCCATGCGATTGCATTTGTCCCTAACCATCAAGAACTCTCGTGTTAACTTTCATCGAGTGGAAAAATATTAGTGTTCATCCTCCAGTTCCACTGTGTTTATGTTATGCTAACGTAGCGGTGTAGCACATCATTATATACCAGCTAGTCCAACTTCAGTAACCCTACAAACATCACTGCTGTTTACTTTGCTGTCTTCATTTATGTTGGAAGTGATAGCAGAATTGTACATTTAAATTTTTTTCCGCGAGGCTCCTGACTACAGTAGCCGTAATGCTCCGACAATCCATCAAGCGGTGCGGCTTCGTAGCTTACCAAAGTCGTACTAAAACATTTTTTGACAGATTTTTGAGCGCCGTGTACCACATAAAATCAGTTCGAGGTCAGTAAGCACAACAAGAATTCATACATAAGGCGCACCGGATTATAAGGCGCGCAGTCGATTTTTGAGAAAATTAAAGGATTTCAAGTGCGCCTTATAGTGTGGAAAATACAGAAATGCTCAACATTTTTTATTTTCCTGCCATCAGCCTCGATAAAGGGCTTGCTTTTTGTTCAACTCATTCTACTTTCACATCCTGCATTTGGGTCCTTACTGCACTCTGTATTTTCAGAGGCTGCAAAAATGTATGCACAATAACATTTGTCCAGCAAATTCTTAAAAATAAGTGTTGTTTTTAATCCTTAGATGAAACTCCTTTGCAGTCAATGGCTGCCTGAAGTCCAGAACCGACGGACACCACCAAATGCTGTGTTACCTCTCTAAGTTTTTACTTCAAACTACCTTTAGTTGTTGCTTGTTCGTGGGTCTCTCTGCATTCAATTTTGCCATCAGTAACTGAAAAGCATGCTCTATGGGGTTGAGATCTTCACCTTGAGAGACTATTGGATTGCTTTTGCTGTGTGCTTTGGGTCATTATCCATTTGCACTGTGTAGCAGCTCAGAGTAGAGAGTCCATCTCTGTATACTTCACAGTTCATCCTACTACTTCTACCAGCAGTCACGACATCAACAAACACCAACGACCCAATGACCAAGGCAGTTTAACTCATTAAAAGTCATAATCATGCGGCACTTTATCTACCTGTTTTGTTACATAGCACCTGGTTTCATATTTAGGCGTATTTATTATTACATGTGAATATGTGCCAAAGTGAGCACGTGTGTGAGTGACAGGGTTCTACCAGCTATTTAGTTCACCGTTGAGTGAGTGTGAGGCCGAGTGAGACGACAGCATGGCTGGCCCTCACTGATAACTAGGCACAGGCAGAGCCCTGTGCTCTGTGCTTCTATTCAAAACACATGCACACACTCATGTTAATTAATCCAAAAATGGAGGGGAAATCGGAAAAAAAGCCCACTGTCTCCACTTTTAATTGGACTGACTGTCGTCCAACCATAAAGAGAAAACAAGCTCAATCATTCTCCTCCATCTTGTCGCTTGTTGAATTATTGATAGAAGAAGCGCACACAGCACTAGAAAATGAAATGGGGAAAGAGTACAGAGCTCGAGTGTGTTTGAATGTAGTGATAAAATGTGATTATTCATGTGTGATGCATGCTGTGTGGACCCTTGTAACAGAGCGAGGAGGAGTACTGAGTTTCTCCACAGTGACTGTAGAGAACCTGTATGTGCCAGACAAGCCAGCTGGTATCTTGTTGTCCAAGTACACAATGCTCCAGCAGAAAAAAAGAAAAAAAAAACAACTGAAGAAGATGAGTGCTGAGATGGTACTTAGTCAGAAGGGATTCAGTTTTCAGTCACATTTGAACTACTATTAAATGCTCATCCACTACCAGCCAGCACTCACCGCCTTCCCGACCCTGTTGGCCCCAGTATAAATCTTATAATCATCTCTTCATTTTTTCCCCCACATCTCAAGTTTGATGATCTTGCTGATACGCTGATTAAATTATATCAGATTGGCTTTTAGCTAGCAGCTGCAGTTAAAAAGATTTTTTCGAATAATGTTTTGGCATGTTAGCTTTTTCTTTTTTAAAACTCGCCCTCTCATAACACAGTGTAACAGGAATCAGAAGCAATTTTCTCCTATTCGACTGGTATGTGCTTCCAAAATTAAAATATAGCTAAAACTTTTATAACTGGAAGATATAATATGATACAGGTGATCCACGATGTGGCACATTAAATACCCATCATTATTATTACCAACAATAATAGTATTAATATAGATAGTCACATAAAATGATATGTTATATGGACTTTTTAACTGCATATTACCTTAATAGAAAGATGATTATTTTTGTGACCTCTTAATTTTTTGATAACTCAACCAGATAATGAGAATGGGGAAATCCCTGAATGGGCTTCTGGGCTTTGACAGTGACAAAACATGTTTCACTTAAACTTCTAGAGGCCAAATAGAGACCTTGAAATATTCCCCTCATCAATTAATCTCCATTCAATGACACACTGCTTTACTTAGCCAACCATTCAGCCTCTTCTGACTGCTATAATTGTCCTAGTTAATTGCTTTTCAGCTCTCGTTGATTACAAGGTTGGATCTGAATGGATGGTGTACATGGCTCAAAGTTTAGCTCTATACTGGCCCCTCCCCCGTTTCCATCCATCTCCTCGTGTCCTGTCCTCTCTCCTTTTTTTTTCTTTTTTCTTTGTTTTCCACGGACCCACACAACTCAGGGTATCAGTCAGAGTCAGAGTTGTGATATTCATGAACATATTCATCATGATGACATGGTGTCCTTTAAGTTTGACATAGCTGATACATAATAAGCCTAAAGATAGCCACTGCAGGACATAAATAAACCCTTGTGGGAGTGAGGGGGTGATGTGGGGGGTATTCTAAAATAATTTGTCCGATAGGGAAAATTTAGGAAAATATAATGTCTATAAAAAAAATCAGGATTTTACTCTACATAAAAAAAAATCATTGTTAAAATAATAAATTATCATTTTGCCACAAAGAGGCATGGAGAGGAAAACTGTAGAGGAATAGAGATATACTGATGTGGCCTCATGAGAATAGCAGTGCTCTGCAACTGTCCCTGAATTTATGTACTGTTGAGGTTGGTCAAGAAAGCAGTGCCTATGAGGAGAAAACAGAAGAGGACTGGTATGTGTGTCTCTGTGTGTGTGTGTTGCTCTTGTATCCTTCTCCTCTCCCTCCACAGCTCACACGGAGGCGACAGAGTCCCGCTCATTACTAAACAGCACAGCCCCCAAACAAAGACTCACACACCGACAGTGGCGCGTGTTCAGTACCGATAACTGCTGTGGCCTCTCATCTGAATTAGCATGCCGCTTAGGTCCTGACACATATTCACCCCGATACACGCACAAACATAGGCATGCATTCAGGTCCGAGCAGACAACAAAAAAAACAGCACATACATGCAGGCATGTTCAAAAGCCCACGCTTATATGCAATTATTCACACAAGCACACACACACAAACACAAACACTCATCCTCCAAACTCTTGTGTCGAACAGATAGCGATTACCGGATTACTTTGCAGCGGCAACTTGAATATGCATTCAAGCTTTGCATTGTCAGCACTGGCTTTTGTTCTCCATGTGGAGAAGAGCCACAAAGCCTTTCTGACATCAAAGACGGGGAACATCAGAAATAGCAAATTGCAAAATACTAACTGTGGTTCTAAGGGACGCCGCTGGGTTGATGTGGAGAAGAACCTCGTACATAAGCAGCACAGCATTATTTGTGCTCCACTGAATGTAGTTTTCTCCTCATCTGGCCTTCTCTGTGTTTCACACCTGGCTGGCTAAATGTGCCACTGGGCCTGAAGATGTGTGCTGAGGGGTGAACAGAAATGAGGCAGTGAACATACATGCACACAAATACACACGCATATGTTGGCTGACCTTTGCACCGTCAAGACCCTGAAAGACTAGGTTGTGTATTGCAAAAAAGAAGTGAAATGAAAAGTGTAAGATTATCAGACAGTAGTATTTTTTTAAATAAGTAGGCAATAGTCAGATGCAGTTCTATAAATAAACACCTTTCCTCTTTTTGCAGAGGCCATGTGGTAAAAGCAGGCTAGAAGAACGCTACCTCCTGTTGTGACTAATATCTGCAATCTTCCTGTCTCTCTGTCACACACAGTCTCAATAGCTTGTGTATCTTGCTGTCATATTTCTTTGATGCTATGTCACTTTTGGCTGTGATTGCGCAAATAGTCCTTACGTATAGTGAGATGCAATAACAGCAGGGAGCAAAATGGGGGACTTTGAAAATGTTTCATGTTTCGGCGCATGCACATCTATAACCGCGTCCTTCCGGCGGTTATGGAGGTTTTTGCCCCTATTTGCTGTGCTATATGGAACACCTTAACGCAGGTGGGAGTGACCTGTTTGGCAAATGAGTTCGGGATTGAGGAATATTTACAGAACAGGTAGCTAGCGTGTCATTTCTCAAGCTGATAATGAGGGGGAAGTGTGAGGGAGGAAAGCATGGGAGAGGAGGAGTGGAGGAGGAGAAGTGACGAGATGCGGAGTGCAGGAAGGGAAGCCTAAAATATGCATGTCATCATGTGGATGACTGATAAGTTTCTGTGAAAGCTTCTCTTGATGGGTGCATACAAGGCAGGCCTCTAATTGAGCTCTGCTGCCAATCACAAGTGCTCATAGCTTGTGTGTGTGTGTGTCTGTGTGTGTCTGTGTGCGCGTGTATGACTGTATGCGTGTGTTGATTTGCAGTGTTACATCCCCCCACCGGAGCGTTGAACATACACCCAGAACTCTTCTGTCTTTGATCATCTGAGTGAGACTGTTCTCTCCATGTTGTAATTAGCTTGGTGTTAAATGTGAGAGAGGAGATAGATCATGCAGGGAACCCAACAAATGATCAGTGCATGGTGGGAATGTAATGATCATCCTAAACTATCAATACCAGTCTGCAGGGCTGACCATCTATTACCGCTTTCAATGTTACTCCAAAGGGACACAAATTGTCTCAAACTCTGGTTGCATATTCTCGTGAATATTTTCTGGGCAAGATTAGGATTTGGTGCCCTCCTCAGTAGCTATCAGTATCAAAACTTTGGGATTTTCAACCTTGCAACACAAGACTTGCCTTAAATTCAGTGCATTATTATTTCTACTATTTATTTGCACAACTACACACATATGCTATTACTTGCGTTATAAACGTGTCCTTATTCACTCTGTCTGAAGTTTCCTCTTAGCATCAGCTGTTTACTGCAGTGTGAATATTGTTTGTAACAAAATATGGGGAGCTTTCGACGTCAATGGCAGACTATTAAGAATAGATCAGGAGCAATAACAAAATATTTTCCCTCATCTCTGGTGCCAATCCAGCTGGTGGCACCCTAGGTGGCTGTCTAGTGGGCCAAAAACCACTCCTGCGTTTCTTAAATCCTCTTCCAGTTCATTCATTTTACACTTTGGTGCTGTTTCCCATTTGAAGCTCAAACGTGGATAATTAAAGCAGCCAGAATGAAGACGTCAGTGACTAGAGCGGCCAATTTCTGTGTGGATTTTTGCCTTTTTGTTCAGAAGTCACGGTGAACATAAAAGCAAGTGACGCTCATCGTAGCATCTCTACAGAACAACCGCTGTGTTGACTGTGGTGGCTGTCGTGCAAGCGTACTGAATTGCTTTAGATGGAACATGTTGATCTAATTCAATGAAAGGCATTTAAAAGAGGCTGTTTTGTGCATTCACTAATATCCAAATAAGGTCAAAGATTTTTTTAAAAAGTTAAGCGCCTATAGTTAAACCCCAAGGCCTCATATCCATCTCTGAGAGCATGAATAAAAGAATATATGCAGCACAGACCATTTCTATTTTCATTAACTCATAATGTTCTTGATCTCCGTTATTTATTTATTTAGCTTTCACTTTTAATGGCACAAAGAGTCTCTTTTTGCACCTACAGGCTTCCTGGTTTCCATCCTATACTTCCTCCTTCTGCTGGTCCAAGGTCTCGGCACATATAGACACAGGCAGCTCACAGAGGAGTAATATCGGTATCACCTCCTCACCATCCTTTATTACCCCCCTTTTTCTGTCTTTCCCTCATGAATAAACATCTCTTACATTCACTCAGTGCTGGCATGAAATGGCCACACAGCCCCTGGCACACGCAAGAGTAATGCCGCAATCATTATTCCACTGCAGTGGTCCCACACAAGCATATTTCACCAATCATGTGGCTCTCTCCCCTGGCTTTTGTTTGGATGACTTAAACAAATGATGTGGCAGTGAGGAGGGCCTGCGTACCACAGCTCCCCCTGTTAACACGGCAACCGTTGACACAGACACAGCAAAATTTGCATAAGAGTAAGCTTGAGTGGTACTGGCAATTCCAACAGGGGTCCACAGATTTTTTCCCTCTCTTTCTGTGAGAGGGGTGGGGTTGAGGTGGGGAGGGGGCTGTAAATGGAGGGGTGGTGTGTTATTTTTAGGTCTCCCGCTCTTCTCCTTCCTTTCATCCTGTTCTCCCCTCGCTCCCATTCACTCCAACTGCCAACTCCTCTTTTCTCTGGGGTTTAGTGCTGAATTGGAAGTAATAAAAGATGCACACATGCCATGAGACTGACTGGGCTTTCAGCAATAGAGACGGAGGAAGTCTATTTGGCAGAGCTCTTAAACACATACAACACAATGGTGGCATCTAAGAATCAGCCCAGTTACAAATGACTTCTACCTGATACTGAATGGCCACATATGCAGACACAGAAGTACTGTGGGTGCATGGGTAAGCAGAAATAACTGCATTTAAATTGAATAACTACAATTGATGGATGGACCTACAGAGGATATTTGTAAGTATTTTAGCAGTAACCACTGGATTGTGATGAGAAATCAGTAAATGCAATGTGGCATTGTGAAGAGGGAGAGGTGGCAACTGTCATGGTGATCGGAGCAGAGGTACACTTAAAAAAGGACAGGGTTGCTGAGGAAGGTGAGGATGAGGAGGGTAATCATGATTATGCTTATTTCTGTTTTGGCTTATTTGTTGATATTAATGTCTGAAAATAGGACAGGGGAGTGCTGCATTCAGAGAAGTTAATCAAGCAGCCCGAAGGGCCACAGCTCCGTTCTTTTATGTGCCTATCTCTCCCTGCATTTCTCCCATCTCTATCTCTTTCATTCGCCTTATCTCGCCGTTCTTTAATCACAGCATATCAATGTGACTGATACATCTAAGAGATCTATTTGCGCGCTGTTCACTTTGTGAGAAAGTTCTATTTGAATTCCGTGATCTTGCTCTCGCTTGACTTTCAGACTTCTCACAGTGAAGTAGGAGCTCACAGGAATACCAAACAATGAAAACAACCAATAATATCTCCACGTATGCTTATGCAAAGCCGGTGTGCTGCCTTGCATTTGGGCGCATGCGAGTTTTAATGTGTGTGTGTGTGTGTGTATAGGCAGCAGTGAATCTGCTGAGTCCTAAGGGTGGGGTGTGGCCCACCACTGTTCAGAGGTTGTTTCCATGGTGATAGATGTTGGGTCATCTCCATGACGATGGATGGGAGTCGATGTTGGCCCAAGGTCGTGGACCAAGGACAAGGGAAGAGTGATTGCAGCCACCCAGACAGGAAATCGAAGAGGAACACTCCAAGGAGGTGGGTGGGGGGGTTGCTGAGGAAAAAGGTGCAATTTCACAAGCCAAATTACTTCTGGGATGGAGAAGAGAAAAATATCACAGCAATAACGGAGCAAAGGATGACAGGAGGAATGGAGAAGGAGGAGGCGTAGGTGGCAGGGAAAAGGAGGGAGGTCCCAAACAAAAGCTCAATTATCAAAGTCTTCAAACATGTATGCTTAGCTAAGCAAATAGAGCGACATCCCATCACCTGAGTGCCACAGAAACTTCCCATCAGTGAGAGAAATTTTCAGAAGTATCTGTCAGAGTTTGGCAGTGATTTTATATGCGGTTTATCAAGCTTGGTTTATTTCTGAGACTGATGCCGGCTGTGACTCGAAAATATTGATTGGATTGTGCAACGTTTTCCGCTGCAGCCCTACTGATTTCTTTTTTCTTTTCTCCCTCTCTGCTCCTCCTCTGCTCTCTGGCGATTCCACAACATTAGTATGTGGAGCAACAGCATATCAGTAAATTGTTAACAAGAACCGACACGGTGAATAAATGACAACGACGACTTAAAATTTCTGCCTCGCTGCCTCGTTCTCTCCCTCCTTAGGATTTCCCACATATTCAAATATCTCTGTGTGTTTATGTTTGTGTGTGTAAGTGTGTGTGTGTGTGTATGTTCGTGCACGCTGGTACAGATGAGTGTCTGTATCGGCAGACTGAGTGCACTGAATCATTAAGTCCACAGTGCCACTGTGCCCATTGCCTCATTGCACCTAATTAAGCCCCCTTTGTTTCCTATCAATTAACATTGTAATTAAAACTAGTCCTGCTTCTGTTTACCCAGAGTCTGCTGATTCATGGGAAATGAAACACAAACAGTGATGTGCAGGAATTTAGCCAACACATCCATTCGCTTACAGTGTGCACGTACAGTACATCTAGAAATAAATACGAATATGCCTGCAGTACAGTGCAATTTTTTTTTTCTCACACTGTTGCAACATGGGAGCTCATCTGGGCCTTTCAGTTTATTCAAGAGTGTGATAGAACAGGGGGTGCTGATGGAGATAGGATATTACAGCAGGATTGTGTGTGTGTGTGTGTGTGTGTGTGTGTGTGTGTGTGTGAGTCTAAGTGTGAACCACTGTTGAGTCGTTAGCAGAACCAGGGGATTCACCTCCCGATAATCTCACACTAATCACCTAATCCTCCCTCCCTCAGGTGAACAGACAGGAACGGAGTACTTGACAAAAGTGGAAGCACGACAACATGAAACCCACTCTCTCACACATACACACACAAACACACATACAAACAAAAAAAACACACTCACACATACTCACATATATATATATATATATATATATATATATATATATATATATATATAGATATAGATATATATATAGATATATATTAAGTGCATATACGTACACGCTGATGAATGAGTAAGTCAAGCAAGCATTACTTCATCGTGCCACTAGCAGCCCCATCCTCCTCGACGAGCAAATGTACATTTTCCCAAAAAGTATACACCCTATCGTCTTGTTTCCATGGCAACTGACTGTAGAGCTGTGAGTATATGAGGCAGCAGGCAGCAGGCGAAATCACTGGAGTGAGAGGCGTACCGGTCTGTCACCTCAGCCTCCCCAGAGATGCAACACCTCATACTGTACTACTGTACTCGCTCCTCTTTCTCTCTCTGCATCTATAGCTCGCGTTTACATGAGCACATCGATTTATCTTCACCCACACTGATACACCATCCTCCATGTTGCTTCATTTACAGTAGCTCAGGGCAGGCAGGGCTGCGACACCAGACTTTTGTGTGCAAAACACGTGTGATCTTCTTATTAAAACATGGACGTGAACTGCCACCCAGACAAACCACCATTCCCCTTTTCTTCTCCTTTCAGGGGTGACTGCTGCTGGTGGTGATGGAGGCCAAACTGTCCTTGGGTGCAGTAAAGGATTACAGCGGCACACACACCATGTGACCTTAATTCCCCCCCCCATGCCCGCTTCTGCTGTGCTCAGCCAATCAGGATTAGGGATGAGCTGGGCATGTATGTGTGTATGCTGTGCATATTTGTGTGCCTTTACATGGAGACCGCCATGTTTGTCAGGCGTATATACTCAAATGGATGGATTAAGTGAGATAAAAGCGGCGGGGGAGGGGGCTCTGAGGTTCTGACTGTGTGTGCATGTGCCAGCTTGTGTTTTTAAAAAGTGGGGGAGATACTATGAATCAGCAGCAGAAACAACAGTCGGCACGTGTCACACAATCAGACGACCTCATTCATCCCCAGCAACCCCCAAAATCCCTCTGCTCCTTCCCCCTCACCCACAAACAGACCTCAGCCCTTGACACAGCCGCCACCATCAGCAGGCTCAGCTGGTAACTGAGGAAGGGGTGGGGGTGGGGGTTAGCAGAGAGATGGATAGATGGAAGGATGGATGGATGGATGGATAAGATACTTAAAAGACAACTTAGTAAGAGGCTATTTTTTTCTGAATGGTTGTGTTTTTTTAGCGATGCAGAGGGAATAGATGTTACAGTATAAGAGGGCATCGAACTCTTAAAATGTGATGCATGTTGTTGGGATGGAGATCAGTGTGTGTGTTGTGGGGGTGTCAATTAGATATGGAGATCAGACATATTAAGCAGCAGTTTAAACATGAGCATTACATCAGGGGGAGACGTCTGGCTCTTATGGTGCTTTGCACCCGCCAGATAAGGCCCGCAAAGCTTTGTGTGTGCGTCTAAGAGTGTGCCCGTGTGTTTCTTTGTGTCTGTGACGCACCAGACCCAACAGACGCAGCACCTTGCCTCATAAGGCACCCGCTGTTGTTGGTGACCTTTGACCTTAACTAAACCTTGACCCTGGCAGAAGGGAAGTGATTTACCCAACAAAGACAGATGACACAGCAGAGCCTGAAGCTAGTGCTAAACTCTGACCCTGAGCCCTCCACTCGTGACCCGAGCTCTATCTGTAGCCAAACACAACCAGCTCTGCCGACACGCGCGCATAGATTCGGGTAACAAAAATGGAGCTACGCCACACTTGTCAATCAAAGTGTCAGAAAACCAATCCCATCAAATAACGTACATATGCAAGTGACGCCATTTTTGTCATCATGGCTTATTCAGTTTGCTCATTTTGTGCTTTCATTGCAGATTTTTTTTAAAGTGCTGAGTTTGTATATATCACATCATCAGAAATTTATTTTTTACCAGAAGAAATTAGTTGTGACAAATGTAGAGAAAAAACTAAATCTGTGGTTAAAAGAACAATAATAATAAAAAGGAAGGGGACCAAATACTAAATACTTAAATGGACTTAGATATATAGCAAATACAGACAGAATATTATAGATTATTCATACATAAAAAAATATAACAGAGGAAATTTAAAAAAAATACAATTTAAGTACCCATGTTAGTGGGAGTGTCAATCTATAATGGACTGAACACAGCCACAAAGCCACATTATATCATGCAATACTTTTTAAATTAAAAAAAATTACACAAATTAGTAAAATATCTTTTGTACCATGTTCCTAAAGATTTTGGCTGAAGTGACACATGTGGTGTCACCGATTTCCTAATTTGCCTTTTCAAGGTCTGGTGCTGTACTAAGGACTGGATTTATAACACCATGTAATCAGATGTAGTTTTGAAAACTGGAATGCAAACCCCCAAAGGATCAGAACATAAACAATAAAAGCAGAAAATATCTAAAAATCTATTTTTTAAAAACGGATGGACATGTTTCAAAGGATTCAGTCCCCACAAATAATCCACTGTTTACTTGTGATATCAAGTTAATCCTTTATTTATTCTAAATCTTACATGGAAATAGTGTATTTCTTGGTTTTTTACATAAAAAAGTTCAATTATTTATAAAATCTAGGCTTATTTTCGTAACTGCACAAGGTATCTGATCTCTTTTTGTCTGAGTCACGTAAAGTAGATGTCTAACCCCTGAATTAGATGTTCGTCTGTAACAGATGGTTTGTGTGTGTGTGAGTGTTTCCTCCAAAGTCTGGCAGAAGCACCTTATCACGGTGTGGTGCATCATTCCAACTGTTTTCAACCAACCACACAGAATCTTTCATTTCAACCTTTTCTTCCTTTTACATCTATGCTTTTTTAGTGTCATTTCTTTGTACCTGTCATACAATCAGAGTAAAGCTAAATTTTAGACACCCCCCAACACACACACACACACACACACACACACACACACACACACACAAATAAATGAAAAATAAAAATAAAACACACTTTGGTAAGTAATTCCAGGGTTCAGTATACATAAGAGGGAATATTTTTTTTGCCACTTGTTGTGTCAGCAGTTGGTTGTCTGGTAGCAGTGGAAGAAAAAGAGACACTACCCTAGGATAGGCTGTAAAATGCTTGTGACATGCTAACATTAAGGATTCCTACATGCCTTCCCACTTTGCAAAGCTTGCATACATTTGGACTCTTATTTATGTGGCAAGTGTTATATTGCATTTGTTAGAATATTATAATCTTACATGAGTTTGGTAAAAGTGTTTATTTAAAAGAGCATATATGCAACTAATTCGCATATATTGTGTATTTTCCAATGCATTTCTTCAATTTGTAAAAATAAACCTACCACCATATCAGATTTTCACAACAAGAAAAACATTGGTAAACAAATAAAAAAGTTAAATAAAATAAAATAAAATAATTAACTTACAAAAGATTATTGCAATATCTACTGTCAGTACTTCCTGCAGTTTCAGAAACCTAAATTAAAACTACCTCTTTTTGGCTGGAAGTAGCCTACAGTGCTTTGCTACAGTATGTATCAATTAGGAACTGAAATAAAACGATCCTTACCTTCTTTCATTTGTCTTAGCCAATTAGCCCCAAAAATGCTAGGACTATGCTAATGTTTGGAGAGTGCTCCCTTTATGACATACGTTTCAAAATGATGCAGTACAGTGTTCTGCAAAAGTCTTGAGGATTTGATTGGGCAGTGGGTGAAGTGGTTTTTTTCAAATAAAAAACAAAAATGGAAAAAAAGTATATAAAACAAAAACAGAGTTTGTACAATTCTAATCAGCTTCAGAGTCAATAATCGGTATGATCACATTCATATTTCAGTCTGCGCTCTCTTTGGCAATCCTTCCTCTAATCTTCAGCCAACATCCAAGGCTCTTCTTTGGATGTTGGCTGCCTTTTGTTCTGCTCTCTGACAAGATGATCCAACGCCTTTTCAGTAACGTTAAGCTCCGGGCTTTGGGGAGGCCAATCCATGACTGACAGTGCTTTATTATGTGTTTTTCTGTCCAGGTATACTTTTTCTGCATTGGCAGTATTTTTGAGATCATTGTCATGCTGAAAAATGAAGCTATTGCCAATCAGACACTTTCTGGATGGTATTGCATGGTGGATTAACTTCTGACAGAACTTTTCTGTGTTCATATTTCCATCAATTTTTGACAAAACCCCCAACACTAGCAGAAATGCAACCCTGACCTATAACATACCCTGCAGCGTGTTTTGCAGATCGCTGTAAACATTCACTGTTGCAGTTCTCTCTTAATGTTCTCTGTGCACATTGACAATGATTTGACCCAAAAATTTCAAATTTAGATTAATCTCTCCATCAGACCTGTTGCCACCGATTTCCAGTCCAGTTCTCCTGTAATGTGGTATACCTCAGCATTTTCTCCTTGAGAACGGCTTCTTGACAGCCTCCCGTCCACTGAGACCATTACTGATTAAGCTTCAGTGAAGAGTAGATAAATCAGCTGAAGGTCCGGATGCCCTGTGTCATATCTTAGCTGGGTTTCTTCCTACTAAGCACATGATTCTCAGCTACTGTTCATCTGCTGCAGATAGTGTTTTTTTTAGGCCTGCCATTTTTTCTCAAGGACAAGCTGCTTAATAATTGATTAATCCAGGCATTGATATTGTCTCATCTTGATTATTTCTCAGTAGTATGGTCTGGTGGTACAATGGATCAGATTAAGAAACTGCAAATGGTACAAAGTAGAGCAGCACAAATGAATTGTTATAGGTACCGATATTGTAAATAAATGTCTTATTTGAGTCACTGTAAAACATAGATTACTTTATTGTTGTTACTATGTAAAAAAAAATTATCATTACAAAGATTCCAATTATATTGTATAAAAATTATATTTCAGTGTGGATAGGAATATTCTACCAGACAGACTACAGAAGGACATTTTTATTACCCATAGCAATAACCAATTCAACTGAAAGAATATTTTATACAAGGCTATGAACAAATGGAATGTGTTGCAAATACAGATAATACACACACCACACACAGTGGTGTTTTCATATGTTAGTGGGGACATCTAATTGACATAACGCTAACCATCAAAAATGAATGCCTAAACCTAACCATAACCTAATTGTAACCCTGATACTAAAACCACATTTTGAGTCTCAAAAATCCCTTCAAACTTCTGGGGACAGGCATTTTGTCCCCATAAAGGCTGTTGGTCCCCACAAGTATAGTAACATTCCAATTGTTGGTCCCCACAAAGATATATAAACATGATGCACACACACACACACACAACAGTAAAATTGGATTTAAAAAACTGATTTGGGATCACGCCCAACCGATCATGGCAGATGGCTCCTGAGCCTGGTTCTTCTGGAGGTTTTTCCTTCCCACTGTCACCAAGTGCTTGCTCAACTGGCAAGGCAGACTACATAGCTAGATTCTTGATTTCATACACCTGTGGCAATGGGACTGAAAACACTTCACTTCAAAGATTAGGAAATGTGACCAAAACTTTTATCCACATAGTGTAGCTAAATAGATGAATGTAAACAAAAAACATGTGCCTATGTATAAGTTTGGGGTGGATGAAAATCTCTGCTGTGGCTTCTCTCATGGATGAAATCCTGTAAAATGTCTTCATGCTGTTACTTACCTAATTTTCGTAAAAGCTTGTGTATATATGTATATGTATATTTTTTTAAAAATGTTGTCACAACCCCTTCTATTTATGCCACAGCTCCATGGGTCTCCATTTTGTTATGCACTATTTCACAAGTGTCCCCTATAAAAGTGGAAGTCCAGTTAGTTCTCATATTTAGGGGGCATCCGGTTCCTGCAGCTTCTTTTTCTTCTTTTTTTGTTCTGTTTCATGTCCAACTAGCGATAAAGTCCATTACAGCCACCTACTATACTGATGTGTGGCTACTGGAGCTGGATTATCTATGACAGTATCATATGTATATTATTAATATGTTATCATTATTTCAATTTTGAATATCATGGTCATCATTACAAATACATCCCAACACCTTTATGTTAAAGCAATGAAAAGCGATCCACAGTTTACCCCACACAGACTGCGTGTGTTATGTGAGTTTAAACATATTAATTTCTGGAAAATATCAGAAATAGGTTCTATTATAAATTTCATTGAAATGGTGCCTTCAGAAAACACCAAATACATCCACGCCGGGTATATCTGAAAGACGCAAACCTGTCAGTGTCATGGATGCTGAAATTCAATGTCTAATGACAGGGAAAATGATATCGTCCTCTCCTTTGTTGCACTTGCTCAGCGATATTTAATAACTGTCCTAACAAGGCTTGTAGAAATGACAACAGAAGAGGTCTGACATTTACAGATAAATTTTCACGTAGTGCCATCAAGTGAGTGAATGCAAACAGATTATGAAAAGAAGAAGAAAAAAGACAGACAGACAGACAGACAGATAGATAGATAGATAGATAGATAGATAGATAGATAGATAGATAGATAGATAGATAGATAGATCAAGGAAACAAATCAACTAAGTGAGATATAAAAAATCCCTAAGGATGGCATTTCTCTGGTAATCTAGAACAGATTGTGCTTCAAAGTTATTTCAGTAAACTTTGTGGATTCACTAAAAATGTGATTGAACTGACAAAAAAGGAACGAGGGGGATGAGAGAGAGCGTGCAAGAAAGACCCGTTCACGCCTCTGAAAATCTGTGAAAGCAGTTTGGATTTCGCGAGTGTTTCTTGGGAAAGACACACACACAGATTTCATTTCATAACGGCAGAAAATGCAATACCCAGCTGAAGAGCCACAGTGCTACAGAATTCTTTTTGGCAACACTTTGGTAGCATCAAGAGCCGACTACAAACAGCAAAGCAGCATTGATTTGACACGTGTCACGGGTGTTTTGTAAATACTTTGGATATTTTCCTCCCCCAGCATTAGACTATTGCTGCCTCTTGTCACACTGCTGCTGCTGTGACAAATACTCCAAAACACCCTTTCTAGCAGGTCAAGTGAAAAACATTTTCAAGGTTTTATGTGGGAGGAATATTACATTGATTAATAAAGGCTGAATGGATTGGCAAATTATTATTTTCGAACTTCCACCACACAGCTTAGTGTGAATGAGTTCAGCTTCCCGCCTCCCTCTCTTGTCTGTATGCAGAGTCTGTCTCGGGGTTCTCATGCCATGCTGCTGCCGCTGCTGCTGCTCAGGCAGGCTGAGGGAGGCGTGGGGCGAGAGCAGTGGGGTGGGTGACAGGGCAGCATCCATGCCCAGACAGACACAGCCTCTCTTGGGCTGACGCTACCAGCATTCCTTGCTTCTAGAGATACGCACAGATGAGCCCTGTCTGGAGTCGCGGCTGCAGCCACAAAGTGTCGTCAAAGTCATGAAGTGTGTACGTGTGTGCTCACTGACACTTAGGGAAGGTAACCAAGTCCTTTAACTCATACACTTTAATCAAAGCAGTTCTATAAAGGGTAACACTATCACATGGACTACAACTAGGGTGTAAATTCTCTAAAATTAAATGGAATTTCCATGTTTTTGTTTTTATTTTTTATTTTAAATTGCAATGTAATTATAGTTATCTACACTAGAATAAAGGAATTACAGATTATACAGGAAATAAAAAATAACTATTCTGTCAATAATATTAAGTAATGTGTAACTTTACATGGTATTTTACAGGATGACAGGACAGAATTACCCCATCATTCCAGTATATTTATTACTAAACAGGAAAAACAATGAAAAACTTCAAAAAGCATTTGTTGCACTACTTAGATCTACTTCCAGCATAATTTGTGTGTCCTTACCTGTGAAATATAAGTTATGCACTACTTAAAATTACTTTCACACAACCTAAAACTGCTTACATAATACTTAAAATTACTTACTTAGAATTGCTTACACACCGTATAAAATGACGTACACTACAATTATTTCTTATATTCTGTAAAAACTTGAATAATTGCCCTCTTATTCTAGTGCATACTACTAAGCAGGAAAAACACATGCAAACACTATTTATTTTAAGAGGAAGTACAGCTTTAATTGGTGCTATCCTATGAAGCACTGTGTAAAATTGTTTGAAAATGGTATATTACAAATATATTTACTATCGTATATTGTTACATTTTGTGCATCTTTTTCTGCCGGACATTTTTACAGTTTGAAATGTATATAATTTTACTTTAATGCAACTTTGAGAGACCTAGAGCAACATACTTGCAATTTTCGTACTGGACATAAAACTATAGATCTTCCATGTAAGTGTGCATGTATTACTACACAGAATCAAAGCAGGTTTAACAGAGACAGCCCATTTAAAGTCAGCCTGTTAATGGATTCCTAGAAAGTAACCTAAATTATTATTAGAGGTTAAATGCAGAATACAAGTTTATGTTGTTATTCACCCCTGGACACCTCTGAATCATCACTGGTCTAGTCAATAGTCTGTAATTGTTAACTTATCTGAATGGACAAACTTTTATTTTGGTAAGTAATATGGCAGAACTACAAACATAAAGACAAAGAAATAAAATAATAACAGTGAAAATTAGATTTAAGCTCTGAAACTGGCACCAAAACTTTTGAAAAAGGTGTCACCGTGGTAGCACTGAGTTTGCTCTGTGACATAAATGTCTTTTCCTGTTGATTTTTTTTAAAGCATACTGTGTTAGAAGCATAATTAGATTATTTTTTTTCACACTTTTATTTTATGGAGACTGGATGGATTCTTAATCCATGACGTTTTCTATGATTCTGTGTAGCTGCTTTTAATACAACAGAGGATCAGAGTATTTTAAATTCAACTCTAAAAAAACAGAAAGAAAAATTATTTTATATCCTGTGTAGCTGCAGCGTTAATATGATTCTGAGGGGTTTATTTCTGCCCTTAGACCCACATGACTGTAATACCTACAGTAATATCACAATAAAATTAGTAATATTACATTAAAATTATACATTCGTGCTTTGATACTGGAGTACACCTTGTTGCTTTAAATGTGGTGTTTGAATTTTTCATCCAAAAAAAATAAATAAATAATGCTCCTGTAGCTTCCATATCAACACAGAGCTCTCAGTCAAGGCATTCATCCAAAAGAGCCTTTTTATAAAGATAATTAACCTATCCGGTACATCACCAGTGAATGAATGATGGAACTGGAGGTGAGGTGAGATGAGGTGAAAGTGGTGAGTGGCAAAGAGGGGAGGACAGTACGGTCACTGGGAAGGAAAGAAACGATGGATACAAAGCCGCGGGGTCTTGGCATTGCCTCCTTTTAACGACATTACAGTGGAAAGAACAAGCGGCAATGAGCGACACTGTCATTAACCTCTGGCTGGGCTATAAATCAACAGCAGTTCACACAAATTAGACCAATTCCCCCAGATCTGCCTCCAAAGGCCCGCGCTAGGACTATGCCATTATAAATCAGTGGCGGGGAGGAAGACACACACACACAAATAAGCACTCACACAGATACATGGAGAGACAATGCAGACACTTTTATTGGCAGTTTTTAAAGTGAGTCATATACACTAAAAGGATGAAATGTATCAGGCTTACCCTTAGTGATTCACACACATTGTCATCATGCCTGCTTATTATGGATACCTTTGGTACTGTCAAGGGACTCGAGGGAACTAATGTTACTTGTAACCTGTGTTACAGAAGAGGAGAGCAGACAAGGACTGAAGAAACTTTACGAGATGACACAAGTTACGCAACGTCCTAATATTATTCAGCACAGAGCAGCCCTCGGGACTGATTTGATGTAAATATGAAAGCGTGCCGCATTACTTTTTTCTCAAACACAAAAGAATGATTTCTACAGAAACCAAAAATAACAGTGGCTACAAATAGAATACTTTAGTTTATCACAAATATACTCGGTTTCAGCTTTTCACTGTTGTTACTTTAATTAATTTTGAATGGGTTTTTTTTTTTTTTTTTTTTTTTGCCACATTTGAATTGGGCTGTTCGTCGACTGCGTCCTTGCAGGGTGGTGCAGGGCGAGGGATGGACAGCTGCCGTCTCTCTGTGGTCGTCTGTAGGAAAGAGTACATGTTGCACGTCACTCGGAAAGGTAACAGATACGGCAGTATGTCCCTACCATCTGTCACTAGAGCTTCACAGATCTACACAGACAAAGGAAAACCAGGCTGCTGAGACGGCAGTGAGGCCCCAGCCTATTATTGTCCTTCAGGCTTCTGGGTGAATGTAGGGCCCCTTATCATCAGGCCTTATTGCAGTGCCATACCTTTTTTAAAGGCAGTATTGTTGATCATACATAACCAGCAGGCCAAAGAGAATAAGGAAGTGCATATAATTGCATTGGCATGGGTGATTCTCTAATAGTAATAAACCAATTTTCTTTTCACTTTTTGTCCAGTTTGATTTGTTGTGCCTGATTTTAACACGTCTTTTTTTAAATCTCTTAAATAAAACCAGAGATCTGCACACTCTTGTGAACACAGACTTCTATCCACCTCAAACTCCTGCAGATAAGGTCCCGGGCTTAGTGGACAGGGTCGATTTTCCATTATGGAATTTCATAATAAAGATAAACTGTCACAGCAATCAAAGCATCACTTAAGGCTGCCTTAAAGCAAAGCCAGGACCTCTGTTTTTATCCAGCAACCTCTTCCCCATCCCCCAAAATAATCACCCTCAATCCCTCCAAACACTGCAGATCCTCCAAGAGTTCCATCTTTTCCTTTATCTCTGCTTAGAAGAAAGAAAATGAAGGAAAGATGAGGAAGGTCAACGATCTGTCAGCAGTAGATAAAGAAGGATAGAAGAAAGAAGAGATCGATAGGAAATCTAAAAAAAAAAAAAAAAAGTTGCAGTTTTATATATTTTGGTCTCAAAGGAAAACAAGGAGACAAAATGCTGTCAGGCTCCAAGTATTCTCACTCTCCCCGCTGTTGCAGGTATTGTGGGCTTTTTTTTTAATGATTTTTTGTGTTTTAAATAAAAGTCATGTCAGCAGTGTACAGTCAAACATGTTTATGATTTATGAGCTTCTGTGTGTTGTCTGTGTCTGGGTGCAAAACTGTGAGGGAAAAAGCCTCCCTTGTTCCTTTTTTGGACAGCATTACAGGCCAACATGTGAGATTACAAGATTTAATCCCTGTGTAATCTCCGCGTTCGTGTTCGTCTGCTGTAAACGTTGTCTCGGCACGAAGGTCCAATGTCTTTGCAAATCGTCTCCTAAATTTTCTGTTTGTTTGTTTTTATTGCACATTTGTGCTCTGTGTTGCATCTTGCAGAGCAAAACATAGAAGCCAACATTAAACATCTGTACCATTGGTAATAATAACCTGGTAAGAGTTTAACACTAAAAAACAAGACTAATGAAGTTTTATCAGGGCTACGTTAGTGTGGATTAACAAAGGCCAAAAGTGACATACAACTGTCATCAGATTTTTCATCCAAATGTTGAAACAGTTCACAGAAGAAGAAAAAAAAACAGTCGAGAGAGTACAGAAATGAACACAAGAATTTGTGAAATAACCACAACTGTCCAAACTTTTGCTTGAGCAGCAAAACATCACTAATATTAAGAAACTGGATGAAAAAAGAAAAAGAAAAAAAGGGGGGGGATTTCGGGGCTTCTGGAGCTTTAAAACTTGCTATTGTGAATGCACAGCGAGCCCAACAGTGCATGCAGGGAAGGATTTGGTAGAGCTGAAGGGAACCAGCCCGCTGTGGAGGTCAAGGTATAACCCTTCAGATCTCAGCTCTGTGTGTGCAAGGGTGGTTCATGTTTTGAAGTTGGGGTTTCCAATCAGACAGATTGCTGTTGGGGCCCCTTTTGACACGAAGGGCCAAGTGTTGCTTCAAATCCTGGTGGGCCCACTGGCAGCCTCTCAGGAAACCTGTTTCAATTACCATAAGAGCCTTGGCTTGTTTCCATTCGTCCTATTCTTTAATGGACGACGCATGTAACATCTTATGCAAATCACTTGTAGCAAGGTCTTTTTTTTAGTGGTGCTGATATTCTGAAAGTTTTCTTGGTATGTGACTGGATCCGTCTCTGTGTGTCTGTGGATGCACCGGTGTGTCTTGGTGTGCGATTAGCTATAAAAGATGTCAGCTATTACCCTGACACATTTCTGACCCCGTGGCAGCAGCGTTTTTGGGAAAGTCGATGAAAACAAAGAGTTCAAAAATACATAATTGCTGAGGCAGCCTGTGTTGACATTCTGTGAACGCGGGGCGATATCTATAAACCAGTCAACCAAAACATGCATTAGAAGCTGGAGATCAGACACAAGTCATATCAGTGTTTTCTTCACAGGCAAGCAGGGGGGAGAGACCTGGAGAGGAGAAGCAAGAGAGACAAGAAGAGCTAGAAGGAGAATAAATGCCACAAAGTCAATGAAAAGAGGAAAGACACACAGAAGTTCAACGTTTTAGTACGGGATGCAATCAGCATCCAATTTGAGCCTCAGTCCTGTCTTTCATTGTTTTGCAATATCTTGTTTCTTGTCATAAACTTTAGAGTTGTTTAAATGTAAAACATGTTAACAATCCATGATGACCTATAAAAGAACAGGTCATTTTCAAATAGTTTTTTAGTAGAGAGATGGCAACTAATGAAAAAAAAAACATTCAACAGCCTTGAACAAAATGGCACAAAATGCCAGATGATTTTATCAGAGCTGTAAAAGCATATTGTAAAAGTACAGGTGTACCTAATACCCTAATACCATTAGCGATGTATCTGTTCTGGTAAAGACTCTCAGTAGCCCTGTGTGAATCACCCATAAAACCAGTATTGTAACATGCTGCTGAAAAGCAGATATGTTTATTACAAATTAGTGTTTTCTGTTCAAAAAGGGCTGTAAACACAAAAAAACATAATTTGACCTGCTGATGGTGCTAGATGAAAGGTTTTACAGTAAGCCATTAATTTTAATAAATCAACAAATTCATGGCAGGGAAATTCTGCCCTTGTGTGGTAGAAATCTTTATGTCAATAAACTGGTTAAAAATAAAATATATGGAAAAAACTCTGTTCCTTAACATGACTTAAAATGAGATTCAAACTGTAAAACTATATGATATCTTGTTCTCTTTAATATTGCTGGGTGCTCAAAATGCTTATCTATTAAGCAGCAAATATTTTAGCAATCAAATAAAAACCACAGTAACTCTGCATTTACTTTTAGTTAGACTGTATGGACTAAGGGATGAGGCAGAACTCTTAATCTTGAAATTCAGGTGCATTCAGTCCCATTTTCACAGGTGTATCAAATCAAGCATCTAGTCATGCAGTCTGCCTTTACACACAATTGTAAAAGAATGCAGCATTGTAAATAGCTCATTACTGTGATACTGTAATAGAATGTACTGCTGCAACAAGTCTGTTCCCTTCTAGATAAGAGGAATTATTGCAAAGTGCAATTGTTCAGGAAGCTCAGCAAGTCAACCACAAAGTGTCAGACCATGTGAAGTTACAGAGTGAGGTTGTGGACTGCATAAAAGTTGCCAACACTCTGCTGAATCAGCAACTGCAGCATTCCAAACCTCTGACATTAACATCAGCACATAAAGTGTGCACAAGGAGCTGTGTGGCACGGTGGCCGAGCAGCTCCTATAGATGTAATGTGTAGGTGACCCAGTACTTTTGTCCTTTTATAGTGTATGCAGATATCTTGAGTTCACCTGGCAAAACCTGGATAAAGAGGAAAGACAGTGAGAGCATCACTGTAAAAGATGTTTTTAGATGATAGATAATAGGATCTGGGTTTGCACTGGCTCAGCACCTGAGGCACATGAAGTCCACTTAAAGATGCCTTTGGTCTGTGTTACATTTGTTTCTACATATGAGCCTCTATGAGTTGTCTCGCATAAAATCTTGGTCCAAGTATGTGAAAATCAGTTTGAGAGCAGATTTTGCAACACATTTCCTGTGAATGCAATCTATATCTAAAGGACATATATGAAACCAGAGGGATGTTATCCGCTATCGTGTGAGATGCTCTTAGGTTCTGAAAATACAGGTGTACAGCTTTGCTTTCCTTCCACTTTTGCTTTTTTAGTTTGTGTTTGTTTTCCATTTATTTGCCACAAATTCAGTCAGTCAAATCATCGACATGTGGGAACATGCCTCCTCTAGGACCAATGAATATTTTGCAGCATTTCTTTCATGGTTGTCAAAGTTTGTCTTGCACAAATGAAACCTACATACTGCAAAGGGCCCTGAAGTCTTAAAAGTCTGCAGTAATTTTGTAGGCCGGAACATGACAGCACATTATATGACTGAGGGAAAATAGAGATTAGTGAGATCCATGTTTGCTCATGTTTCAGTTGCTTGGATTAATTAGCAAGCCAGGCTAAATTCTCTACAGAGATGATGGAGGCAGCTGAACACACATTAAAATAAACTCATAATTAATTATGTGTATGTCCTCACCAAAAATACACATCGGGGCTGCGCAGACGGCGCACAGCACTTGTTGCATGTCTTACACAGAAGCAGCTCACCGCTGGCTTGGTAGAGGTCTCTAGTGTTTCTTTGACACAGAAGTGACGTGAGAGCAAACCAGACAACGACTTTGGAATTGTATGAGATCCAATTATGAGAGGCGGAGGGGAGCTTTGTGCTCTTCCAGGTACTACCCCCAGGAAAGGAGTTCATCTGCTGGGGATGAGCTGTGGGATTACCTGACCATGAATTGGTTCCCGGGAAACAGGAAAAGTCTATTAGTAACAGTGTAATCTTCCACAGTTAAAATGGGTGGATAACAGCATGTCAGAACAGAGTGCCTACTCAGGCCATTTTTGTGTTGATGGGTGTGTGTGTGTGTGTGTGTGTGTGTGTGTGTGTGTGTGTGTGTGTGTGTGTGTCTATGTGTGAGTGTGTGTCTGTGTGTCCATCTATCTAGTATCTTTCTGATTAGTATGCTTGGGCCATGAGGCCACTCTAACAGTGGGGCCTCTGAGAGCAGTAGCACCATGAATTCTTTAGCATGAGGCCGTGTGTACCCTTGCTCTCATCACGCCTGAGAGGACAAGTCCAGTCAACAGGAGACAAGGAGACACACACACACACACACACACAAACGCACACACACAAATCTTAATTTGGCTCATACATCTATGCCTACCCCTCTGAGTTAACTGAAGGTCCCTCTGGCCTACATGCAAACACAGGCTGCATCTAACCATCTCATCAGTACAAGGGCCAAACATACCCATGTATAATACACACACACAACAAACACACACCCACAAACACGCACCTACACATATGCACATGCACACGCACACAAAAAAAATCTGAGGGAATTTTCAATCTCTTCTTCTCCTTTTCTCTCCCTGTCCGCCTGTGGAGAACACTGGCAGGAATCAGGGGGAAGAGCAGGGTTGCTAGGCGACAGGTTGTGGTTGCCATGGTGAATTTAAGTGGAACAGCTGGTCCAATCAGCATAAAGTGCGGGCAGGCGGGGGCAGAGCCAGGGAGGCTCATGCCAACACAGACAGACAGGAAGGAGAGGCTGCTGAGGCATGCAGGATGGAGAGGAGAGGAGAGCTAAAGTAGGCTAATGGTGAGATAACACTAAAAATGGAAGTATGAGGTAAAAAGAAGTAGGAGGTCAGAACGACAGGACAGAATAAAAATCCTGGTTGGTCAGATGAGTAGACTTTAACTAAAGGAGGAGAAAATATGAAGATCAGAGGAAGACCAAAATAGGTTCTGTTCAGGGATTTTTTCCCCCCGACAGATTCATGCAGATCTCTTCACTCAAAGATTACACTTCCCATGGTACCAACAACAAACAACATCAAATGTATTTCCTAATGTGTGTGCTATATGTGTCTGAGACACGCCATCACACCAAATAAAGCACCATCTTCGGAGAGAAAATATCTGAAGGCACACTCACACACACACACACTCACACACACACACACACACACACACACTCACACACACACACACACACTCGAGTACAAGAAAAACAACACTGGCGCCATCACAGTTAGACACAGCTAATGACAAAGTGGTGATAAGATGGTGATAATGATAATGGGGTGGGACAATGTGTGGATGGATGTGGGGATTGGGGGATTTGTGATTAATGGAGTATTTTTCAAAATATCTTGACTGCGGTTTGGGGAGGCTGAGAAATTGAAGCCTGTTTGCCAATAAAGTTTTCAGATAAGTGCAGTCATCAGCAGCTCCGAGAGATTGGCGAGGCATGTTGGGGTGACTGGTGACAGGGAGGACGGAGAAATACAGGTGAAACTGTATTGATGTAATCAAGAGAGACTTGCATAATGATTACATTATCGGCAATGCCGCTGTTGTCTACATCACTTATGTGGCAAGAAGCTACCGCACATTGAGGCGCTTTTATCATGCAGCATATTTGATGTTGCAGCTTTTTTTTTAATAGCAAGAAACAGAAAACAAGGATGTGCAAAAAGCCACACAAGCTGAAACTGCGCAGAGAGTTAGACTACATATCAGTAAGACCTGACAGATGCTCCCTGGTGTCAGTTATTTCTGATTTTGCTTATCTGGTCAGTGTTCAGGAAAAGGTCCATTTCCAGGTTCACCACCGGACAGTACTGCCCGCTGTCTGATACTTTATCAGTTATTGGTTTCACACTTTATCAGGCTTCTAAGACTGAACACCGCGCAGACACACGCACATGCACACAAAAAAGATCGGAATTGTAGGAGCTGATTCTTTTCCTGCACACAGACACACTGGTGTGCAGGCATGTGTTTATTGCCGACTGTAAACTACAGCGCAAACACACACAGATAGGAACACAGAGAAACAATACGATTCAAAACTACCGTCAGTGTTGCACTCGCTTCAGAGGTGAAAGCAGACTTGCGTGCTCTGGACACAGGGACACGCATGTCTTCTCCAAGGAGGACACGCTCTCAGAGCGTCTCGCATGAGCGAGCACAGAGGGGAGTGAGATGAACACAGGCTGCCACTGCTGTAACAATCATGGCAGCCA